>NW_011495053.1:2371691-2378014 GCF_000754665.1 Bison bison bison | reverse complement strand
TCATTTTAACATTGTTCATTTTTTTCATGCCTCATAAATTTTGATTGGTTGCCAGACATGCAGGACTTTATGTTGTTTGTTGTTGGATTTTGCTTCATTAATACACTGTTAGATTTTGTTCTAGCATGCACTTAAGTGATTGGGATCCTTTCAGGACTTCTTTTTTGACTTTTTTAGGGTGAGTCCAGATAAGCCTTCAGTGTAGGGTGAATTTACCCCTCTAGTAAGGCAGAATCCTCATGAAGACTCTACCCCGTGTAGTATAAAGATTTTCCACTGTGGTTGGAGTTCTAGGTGAACTCTAGGAATTTGTTCATTTCAAACCTGGCTTATAGTTCTTTCCAGACTTTAGAAATCTTCTCCTTATGTGTGAACGTTAGAACTCAGCCAGGGTTCAAGAGCTCCTCTGCCCACGGTGGGGGTGGGGTGGGATGTGGCAGAGTTCCATCCCCTGGAAGGCCCAGGATGGTACTGCTCAATTTCAGTAATTTTTTTTTTTAACATTTCAGATATTGATTATTTTTTTATTTCTAGATGTATATTTCTGTGTATTTGTTGCTGTTGTTCAGTCACTAAGCTGTGTCTAGGTCTTTGTGACCCCACGGACTGCAGCATGCCAGGCTTTCTTGTCCTTCACTATCTCCCAGAGTTTTTTCAAATTAATATTGATTGAATCGGTGAGGCTATTTAACCATCTCATCCTCTGCCTCTCTCTTCTCCTTTTGCCTTCAGCCTTTCCCAGCATCAGGGTCTTTTCCAATGAGTCAGCTCTTTGCATCAGGTGGCCAAAGTATCACAGCTTCAGCATTAGTCCTTCCAATGAATATTCAGGACTGATTTCCTTTAGGATGGACTGGTTGGATCTCCTTGCTGTCCAAGGGACTCTCAACAGTCTTCTCCAACACCACAGTTCAAAACATCAATTCTTTGGTGGGGATGTGCATACTCGTATATTTATATATTATTCAATCGCTCTGTTGAGATTTCCTAATTTTCATTTATATAAATATATAATTTTTCCCTTTGTACCACTAAACACATTTAAGGTCGCTATTTCCAACATGAAGTGTTTGCTTAGATGATTTTCTTTTTCTATGAGAATATACTGAATATACGATTCTGGCCCTTTGTATATTGTGTAGTGATGGCATATATCCTCAACATTGTGGATATTATGTTGTAGACATATGGATTGTGTAATAGTCTTTGTAAGAATATGGCAGTTTTGCCTTAGAAGGCGATCAACTGGCTACATTCATGTTGCAGTTTCTGTTGCATATGTGGCAGGTAACTCTTCAGACCTTGGGTTGCTTTGTTTCTGTCTGGACTCTACACAGGAGTTCATGGTTCAGCTGGAGACAAAAGCAGAGTTTATATACATAATTTGAACTTCAGCTTTATGGCTCTCTCCTTTCTGCAGTCCTGGTTGCCCCAGGCATGTTTGCCAGTTCCTTCAACAAGAAATGGAACAGAATTTATAGCAGAATCTCTCCCATCGTGCAGCCTTCATGACTGGTCCAGTAGTTGGGGAAAAGCTGAAAAGATGGGGACCTCATTTGTAGCTGACTGCTTCCTTTAAGTTTCAACTCCCCTAAAAATCTGCCAACTTTGTGCAGGCTCCAGAGTGCTCAGAAAGGCTTTTGTTGTTTGTTTGTTTGTTTTTAATCTTGCCCAGAGTTCATAGTTGCTGCTCAGGCTGGTCATTTTGTTGGGAACTCCCTGCTTCATAGTAGAATTTCTTGTCACTTGATTTTTAAGTGAATTTCCCAACAAAAAGGCTTGTTTCTGTTGGCTACTGGATGGCATATCACTTTGAGACTCAAATAAAACTATGTTTTTCTGTACAGGTGTTGTATAATGTAGGCTTATCTGTGTGAACCTGTTTGTTAAATTGTTATCATGGTATGCATAAATTTCAGATATTATCATGAAGAAAAGATTAGGGGTAATGGTGCCTGATAAAATTGCTTGAAACCAAATAACTCAAATTCATGTGACAAAGATACAGATTTAGGTCTTGTCTTTTGAATATTATGCCTGTTAGGATATCAGATAAGAGTCTAAATGAAGAATTTCTCAGTAAAGTATTACTATATGAATTTTAGTACATATATTTTTGTGGTACCAATTATAATTATTCAGAAGTTTTTCTTTATTAATTTTCTTTGTTCTTTGTTGTGATCCATATAGAGGTGAATATTGAACATTTAATTAAGGGACATTACATACATATTTTATTTTGCTAATATTTTTAAATTGTTCTATAGCAAATACATTAGTGAATTGAAACTTTGATAGGTTCTGATGGTGGTGGTAGTTTAGTCGCTAAGTTGTGTCTGACTCTTGCAACTCCATGAACAGTAGCCTGGCAGGCTCTTCTGTCCATGGGATTTTCCAGGCAAGAGTACTGGAGTGGGTTGCCATTTCCTTCTCCTTGATAAGTTCTAGATTTATAAGGCTCTGAGTGACGATGGTGAGCTATTAAATTTAATAGGTGAATTCAGATTTCAGTATCAAGTAGGGAAATACATATTACTGTCCTATTTTCTAATTATTCTGTAGCATTCCTCTTTATTGCTTTTCACAGAGATTAAAGGCTCATGAAACATAATTATAACTTTGTTATGTCCAAGACACAACTTAAGATTCTTTTTCATGGCCATTAGGTAAATGTAATTGCTTGTTTTCAGAGAAGTGTCCATTTGCAAATAGGTAAGACAGTAAGTTCTACTTGGAGGAGAAAATCTGACCACTTGAGTGAGTGGTGAGGGTGTGACAGTTACAGCGCCAAAATTTTAAGAGTCGGTTGAGGGACTTCCCTGGTGGTCCAGTGGTTAAGACATCACTTTCCAGTGCAGGTGGTATGGATCTGATCCCTGGTGGTGGAACTAAGAAGGTTCCAGGCTCTTGACCTTAAAATATATGGTTGCTTTTTTTTTTTTTCACTTTCATAAATATTTATACTTTTATCACCCTAGAACCCAATAGCTATAGCTTTGTACAGACTTTCTTTAGGGTAGAAAAAAATCAAGAACAGTCCTAGTAGAACCTGCAACAGATTGAAACTTACATGAGGTATTCTTCCAAAATTGGTATTAGTTTCCAGGTTAAAAAAAAAAAAAAGAGGTGCACGTTAAGGCCACATTGACCTAAAATCATTTTACTCTTGGTCTAACATGCTTTAAAAGGAAGGTGTAAATGTGCTGTCAAAATCACTAGCATTGGCACGGGGAGACTAACATTCCAGCCCTGACTCTGATGTTCAGCAGATCCGTGGTTACAAGTATCTTCATCTGACTCAAAATTAGTTTTTCACAAATAAAAAGCAGATGGATAAAAGCCTGAGCTACATTTAGTGACTAGGAAAATCTACATATCACAACACTTTCACTGTTTGAAATAAAGTAGTAAAAACGGGTGCTTTAAGACAGCAAAGGATAGGGACTTCTCTGGTGGTCCAGTGGTTAAGACTCTGCACTTCCAATGCAGGGGGCATGGGTTCAATCCCTGTCAGAGAACTAAGGTCCCACAAAAATCCAAAGTCAGCTCCATCCACATAATAAAAGGAGGAATAGTAAGTATAAAAGTCAGGAAGGTTAATGAAAATTGTGAAACTTTGGCCAAGAATTTAGACAAAGAACGCAAGAAGACTGCCTTGGCAATTACACAGTAGCCACTGAGCAGAAGCCTTGTGAAGAGCTAGTTATGCTTTGGCCACACCATTCTGCCTGATTAGAACTGGCCATAATGCAAGAAGAAGTAATTAAAGAACCCAGAATGCTCTTGAACATTTCAGGTATTTAAATATCTAAGCCAAATGTGCTGGGGAATGATGTTAAGCACTGAGAAACTTCTTTGCATTAATTAGAAGATTGAATACAAATGAAAGTCATCAATATCCAGCTTGGGCTCTGAAAAAAGCCGGACTTCCTATCTCAAAGCACATTTACCTTAATTGCAACTCAAAAAGCTTTGAAGTCTTTTCCCCTTGAAATTATATAGGCTTTTATCAGAAAGGAGATCAGCTTATTCATGATATTCATTGCAATTGTTTCTTCTTATATAGACCTTCAGCAACTTCAATATAGGAAATATTGCAAATGATTATATGTGTTGTCTTTATCCTAGATTTAACTTTGATCAAATTTGTTCTTAAAATATCTGTAGTGCTTGCAGAGAACAAATTAAATTCCATGCAAATAATACTGATGCAACTGATAAGCTAACGATCTGTTCTTGAAAAAGAACCAGTTAATTCAAAACTGCAAGGAGATCCAACCAGTCTATCCTAAAGAAAATCAGTCCTGAATATTCATTGGAAGGACTGATGCTGAAGCTGAAACTCCAGTACTTTGGCCATCTGATGCAAAGAACTGACTCACTAGAAAAGACCCTGATGCTGGAAAGAGTGAAGGTGGGAAGAGAAAGTGAAAGTGAAGTCGCTCAGTGGAGTCCGACTCTTTGAGACCCAGTGGACTGTAGCCTACCAGGCTCCTCCCTCCATGGGATTCTCCAGGCAAGAGTCCTGGAGTGGGTTGCCATTTCCTCCTCCAGGGGATCTTCCCGACCCAGGGATTGAACCTGGGTCTCCTGCATTCCAGGTGGATGCTTTAACCTCTGAGCAACCAGGGAAGCCCAAGAGAAGGGGATGACAAAAAATGAGATGGTTGAATGGCATCACCAACTCGATGGACATGGGTTTGGGTGGACTCCGGGAGTTGGTGATGGACAGGGAAGTCTGGCCTGCTGCAGTGCATGGGGTCACAAAGAGTCAGACACAACTGAGTGACTGAACTGAACTGAATTCAAAACTGGATACCTGTGCAGACTCTATACATGGACATTACCAGATGGTCAACACTGAAATCAGATTGATTATATTCTTTGCAGCCAAAGATGGAGAAGTTCTATACAGCCAGCAAAAACAAGACCAGGAGCTGACTGTGGCTTAGATCATGAACTCCTTATTGCCAAATTCAGACTTAAATTGAAGAAAGTAGGGAAAACCACTAGACCATTCAGGTATGAACTAAATCAAATCCCTTATGATTATACAGTGGAAGTGAGAAATAGATTTAAGGGCCTAGATCTGATAGAGTGCCTGATGAACTATGGAATGAGGTTCGTGACATTGTATAGGAGACAGGGATCAAGACCATCCCCATGGAAAAGAAATGCAAAAAAGCAAAATGGCTGTCTGGGGAGGCCTTACAAATAGCTGTGAAAAGAAGAGAAGTGACAAGCAAAGGAGAAAAGGAAAGATACAAGCATCTGAATGCAGAGTTCCAAAGAATAGCAAGAAGAGATAAGAAAGCCTTCTTCAGCAATCATTGCAAAGATATAGAGGAAAACAACAGAATGTGAAAGACTAGAGATCTCTTCAAGAAAATTAGAGCTACCAGGGGAACATGTCATGCAAAGATGGGCTCGATAAAGGACAGAAATGGTATGGACCTAGCAGAAGCAGAAGATATTAAGAAGAGATGGCAAGAATACACAGAAGAACTGTACAAAAAAGATCTTCACGACCCAGATAATCACGATGGTGTGATCACTGACCTAGAGCCAGACATCCTGGAATATGAAGTCAAGTGGGCCTTAGAAAGCATCGCTATGAACAAAGCTAGTGGAGGTGATAGAATTCCGGTTGAACTATTTCAAATCCTGAAAAATGTTGCTGTGAAGGTGCTGCACTCAATTTGCCAGCACATTTGGAAAAATCAGCAGTGGCCACAGGACTGGAAAAGGTCAGTTTTCATTCCAATCCCAAAGAAAGGCAATGCCAAAGAATGCTCAAACTACCACACAGTTGCAGTCATCTTACACGCTAGTAAAGTAATGCTCAAAATTCTCCAAGCCAGGCTTCAGCAATACGTGAACCATGAACTTCCTGATGGTCAAGCTGGTTTTAGAAAAGGCAGAGGAACCAGAGATCAAATTGCCAACATCCACTGGATCATGGAAAAAGCAAGAGAGTTCCGGAAAAACATATATTTCTGCTTTATTGACTATGCCAAAGCCTTTGACTGTGTGGATCACAATGAAGTGTGGAAAATTCTGAAAGAGATGGGAATACCAGACCACCTGATCTGCCTCTTGAGAAATCTGTATGCAGATCAGGAAGCAACAGTTAGAACTGGACATGGAACAACAGACTGGTTCCAAATAGGAAAAGGAGTTTGTCAAGGCTGTATATTGTCACCCTGCTCATTTAACTTCTATGCAGAGTACATCATGAGAAATGCTGGGCTGAAAGAAGCATAAGCTGGAATCAAGATTGCTGGGAGAAATATCAAGAACCTCAGATATGCAGATGACACTTA
>NW_011495053.1:2371097-2371591 GCF_000754665.1 Bison bison bison | reverse complement strand
CATCACTTCATGGGAAATAGATGGGGAAACAGTGGAAACAGTGTCAGACTTTATTTTTTTTTTTGGCTCCAAAATCACTGCAGATGGTGAGTGCAGCCATGAACTTAAAAGACGCTTACTCCTTGGAAGGAAAGTTATGACCAACCTAGATAGCCTATTCAAAAGCAGAGACATTACTTTGCCAACAAAGGTCTGTCTAGTCAAGGCTATGGTTTTTCCTGTGGTGATGTATGGATGTGAAAGTTGGACTGTGAAGAAGTCTGAGCACTGAAGAATTGATGCTTTTGAACTATGGTGTTGGAGAAGACTCTTGAGAGTCCCTTGGACTGCAAGGAGATCCAACCAGTCCATTCTGAAGGAGATCAGCCCTAGGATTTCTTTGGAAGGAATGATGCTAAAGCTGAAACTCCAATACTTTGGCCACCTCATGCGAAGAGTTGACTCATTGGAAAAGACTCTGATGCTGGGAGGGATTGGGGGTAGGGGAGAAGGGG
>NW_011495053.1:2370673-2370997 GCF_000754665.1 Bison bison bison | reverse complement strand
CAAGGCTGTATATTGTCACCCTGCTCATTTAACTTCTATGCAGAGTACATCATGAGAAATGCTGGGCTGAAAGAAGCATAAGCTGGAATCAAGATTGCTGGGAGAAATATCAAGAACCTCAGATATGCAGATGACACCACCCTTACGAAAGAAAGTGAAGAGGAACTAAAAAGCCTCTTGATGAAGGTGAAAGTGGAGAGTGAAAACGTTGGCTTAAAGCTCAACATTCAGAAAACTAAGATCATGGCATCCGGTCCCATCACTTCATGGGAAATAGATGGGGAAACAGTGGAAACAGTGTCAGACTTTATTTTTTTTTTGGCT
>NW_011495053.1:2368204-2370573 GCF_000754665.1 Bison bison bison | reverse complement strand
TGGCGTGCTGCGATTCATGGGGTTGCAAAGAGTCGGACACAACTGAGCGACTGAACTGAACTGAAACTGAATGCAGTCTTGCAGGGAAGGAGGTGCTATTGCTGTTACCCTGTCCAAGCTTGCTTTGCTTGCTGCATGAGAGGCTAATGAAACTGAACTATGAGGTTTTGAGGCAAAGGATACTTTATTGAAAAAGTCAGTTAACCGAGAAGAAGATGGCAAACTAAAGTCTGAGAGTAACCATTTTGTTGGGGTCTGGAAGTCAGGTTCTTTTACAGAACCAGAGAGAAGGGCTATGAGGAACTAAAGTCAAAAGGCAGAAAGGGAGGAAGAGGCAGTGGGGAAGTAAAGTGAAGTGGTCTTCAGTCTTGCAAAACATCTCCAGGAAGAGGTAACCTTTGGAAGGAGTGTGTTAGTCTCTTTTTTCTTACAGTCATTCACAGGTTGTTGTTTTTCAGTTGGTAAGTCTCTTCTGACTCTCTTACAGGTTAAACTTGGACTTTTATAAGTTATGGGGGCTTGATTCTCAAAGGAGAAACATTTCTTCTACAAGAGATAGCAGTTTTTGACAAACTGCTGATCGATTTGAGCTTCTGATTCCACTGAAAAAGCAGGCATGAAAGGAAGTGGCATTTCTGGCTGGCACCTCAGGAATTTTGAGCATTTCCTTGAGGAAGTACCAGAGTTAAGGGTGTAGAATCTGATGCTTCCTGGGGCTGCTGAAGTTCTCAGGCTGGAAGGGTAGGAGGTTGAACTTGTATTGTGCATAATGTTGTATTTTGTATATATTATTATGCCTTGACATCTTTCAAAACCTTTATGGCTGCCTCTCCCTATTGGCTGATTCTTAGAGATAACAAGGGCTTGGCCAGGAGCATGTCTCTTGCAAAACTAACTCATCCAGAGCCTACTCCACTCTCTGGCCTGTGCAGCCCAGGAGGCAATGTTCTCCTGCTTCAATCATCCCTGCAGCCAGGTAGCAGACAAACAGGGACTGTCTGTATAGCCCCGAGTCTGGTCAGTTCTTCAGACAAGTCAATTCTAACTGTTCACCCTGCTTTTTCCATGGAACCCCAATAAAGACTATGGCCTGAGTACTCTCTTCACCTTCTGACCATCCCAGTGCCTCCCATCTCTAGGACCTGTAAGTATGAGACTTTTTTTTTTTTAACCTGAATCTCTCCTCTGCCCCCTTTAGAGTCCATACCTGGCTGACCATCTAATAAAATAATACAGAAACCCTACAAATAAGCAGTTGAAGAAAGGATGGGGCCCGCAGTTACATTTCCTTCCATCTCTCTCTTTAATGAATGGTTTGGTGGCAAGCTATTCATGAAATTATTGGGTTAGTCGAAAAGTTTGTTTGGGTTTTTCCACTGCATCTGAGAAAGATGCTAAGAAAACCCAAATGAACTCTCTGGCTTAACCCAGTATATCCAAAGGTGTATTGTAGTGCTGAACACCTGTCAGATTTATTTCTCTTTTTCATAAGTGAATATCATAAATAAATGGTTCATATTATATATAGGATGGGTGAACACCAAGGTCCTATTGTATAGCGCAGGGAACCAGATTCAGTATCCTGTGATAAACCATAATGGAAATGAATATGGAAAATAATATATATGTTTAACTGAATCACTTGGCTGTATAGCAGCTAACACAACACTGTAAATCAACTAGATTTGAATACAGTAAGTTTTTATATAATAAATAAATGAATGGTTCAGTTGCATGCCAAGTTATTTGCTTCCCATCCAAGATTTCCTGCCTCACTTACCATTCTCACACACTTTTGCTGAGACTGTACCTCCCAATGAAATATTTGATTTTGAGTTTTGCCTCAAGCTCTATTTTCCAGAGACCTTGCTCACCAGCGGTCGTCCTAAAATCCTGTGTCTCTGTAGATGCTGACATGACACTCTTTCCCAAGACTATGTTCTTCCTGTCTTGAACTAGGAAAATATTGTATAATCCCTGTTCATTTTTTGTTATTTCTCAGTTTAGCTTTCTCTCAGTCTCAGTAGAATCCTTCATAAGACTGTGCCCCCAAGATCTCATCTTGTTTATTAAACCTTCCAGTTAGTTTGAAAGAAAAACACAGTTGAACTCTGTGGTAAGTTGTTTCCTTTCTTGACTAAATGTATAAATACTTGAGGTGCATCAAAAGGTCTGTCTTCCCAGTCTTTTCTTCTTATCTTCTTTGGTGTGTACGTTCTTACTGCTAAATAACATTTTGCTCTGGGTTTTTGCTTTGGGTTGAACTCAGGTAAAGATGAGGAGCATGTTTGCTTTGTCTAAATTGGAGAGTAGGCCAGGTTAGCCTCTGCACAGAATTTCTTTCTTTCTCTCTAAGACTGCAGTCACTG
>NW_011495053.1:2366597-2368104 GCF_000754665.1 Bison bison bison | reverse complement strand
TCACAGAATTGTTTCTAGTGGATCTCGATCAAGAGCAGCTGTCTGTTCAACAGAATATTTAACAGAATATTTAATTAGCCTTGGAGTCAAAGCTAAATAGCGTCTTACTGTAATTTTCCTGGTTTATTAGAGACAGTCAGTGCAAACTTTGTAAATTCTTTTATTTTTCATGCTAGTATATCTTTTCTTTCTTTCTTTTCTTTTCTTTTTTTTTTTTTTTTGGTATTTGTAGCCCCATGGCCATTCTCAAGCTCTGAGTTTACAAACTTTAAACAAGTGTATCCTATAAAATGGTCACTGTGCTGCATTCTCTTAGGAGACTAGGCTGAATTCTCTATGGGAGAATAAGATGAGGGCTATCCTGAGGGACACCTCCTGACTTAGGAGAGCATCTGTGAACACATACAGACTCTCCCTAGGACCAACTCTCAAAATGATGCTGCAGTTCCGAAGAGTTCTGCAACAGTGGATGGAAATTCTCAGGGATGTGCAATTTAAAATTACTAATACTATTCATACTTTATGAAGCCTAGGAAAACATAGGTGACAGTTATATACAATATTGTAAAACAAATTGTATTTCTCTTCTCTGTTAGGTAAATTTAAATTTATGTTTTTCAGGCGGAGGAGCCAAGATGGCAGAGGAGTAGGATGGGGAGAACACTTTCTCCCCCACAAATTCATCAAAAGAGCATTTAAAAGCTGAGTAAATTCCACAAAACAACTTCTGAATGCCGGCAGAGGACATCAGGCACCCAGAAAAGCAACCCAAGTCTTCGAAAGGAGGTAGGAAAAAATATAAAAGACAAAAAAAGAGACAAAAGAGGGAGGGACGGAGTTCCGTCCTGGGAAGGGAGTCTTAAAAAGAGAGAAGTTTCCAAACATCAGGAAACCTTCTCACTGCTGAATCTGTGCTGAGCTTTGGAAGCACAGAGGGCAACATAACAGGGAGAAAAAATAAATAAACAATTAAAACTTGCAGATTGCGAGCCCTACGGTACCTCCCCCAGCGTAGAAGCAGCGCAGATGCCTGCACACGCCATTAGCAAGCGGGGGCTGGGCAGGGAGGCGCAGCCTGGGCTGCATCGCTTAGATAAGGACCTGGCCTGAATACCCTGAGCGCTATCTGAGTGAAATAAACTGGGCTAGTAAACCAGACTGTGGGATATCTATCACGTGAAAAGCCAGCCCTAACCTAAGACACCACCAGGCCTGCGCACGGAACAAAGGACTGACCAGAGATAGCCGGCTACAGACCTTCCACCTCCGGTGACAGGCAGCCAGAGCCAGAAGGGGGCAATCGCAGCCCCAGAGAGACATTATCTATAAAACTGTAAGCAGGCTTCTTTGCTAACTAAAACTTCTTGGGGGTCTGGACGGTCAACATCTCCCTGAGAAGGTGCGCTGGTTGTACACCTAGATAATTGAGCAGCGGGGAGGTGATAAGTCGCAGCAATTGTGCGCGCAAAACACCTCATCACCTGAGCTGCTCGGACCTGGTAAGGGC
>NW_011495053.1:2366036-2366465 GCF_000754665.1 Bison bison bison | reverse complement strand
AGCAACCTAGAGCCCGAGCAGTGTGGGCAGGGAGGCTACACGCACCGTGAGCGGGGGCAGGCCCAGTGTGGCTGAGGCACTGTGAGCACACGCCAGTGTTACTTGTTTGCAGCATCCCTCCCTCCCTCCCCACAGCGCGACTGAACAAGTGAGCCTAAAAAAAAAAAAAAAAGTAATCCTCCACCGTCCACTTTGTGTCAGGGCGGAAACCAGACCCTGAAGAGTCCAGCAAACAGAAGAAGCTATAACAGAGGGAACCGCCTTGGAAGCTACAGGCAATAGATTAAAACCCTGTCGTCCTGTCGTTAACCAACTACATAGGAAGAGGCCTATAGATCTTGAGAAATAAAAGTTGGACCAAGGAACTAGCCAAAAATGAGCTGAACCCACAATACTCACAACAAAACCAGAGAAAGTCCTCGATATATT
>NW_011495053.1:2363892-2365605 GCF_000754665.1 Bison bison bison | reverse complement strand
TCTCTTCTTCTTTTATATAACATTGTATATCTGAAATTCCAAACTCTACTCTAGATTTTTAATTTATGCTTTTTGATATCAATTTTGTACCTGTATTTTCTTTATAATTTTTGCGACATTGTTTTTTTTTTTTTTCTTTTTCTCTCTTTTTCTTCTTCTTTTTTTAACATTGTATTTTTGAAATTCCAAACTCTACTCTAGATTTTTAATTTTTGCTTTTTGGTATTAGTTATCAATTTTGTACCTATATTTTCTTTATAATTTTCGCGACCTTGTTTGTTTTTGTTTGTTTGTTTTTTCTCTCTTTCTTTTCTTTAACATCGTATTTTTAAAATGCCAAACTCTACTCTAGATTTTTAATTTTTGCTTTTATGTATTTGTTACCAATTTTTTACCTTTAAGAACCCAATCTTTAGTACCCATTTTTCACTAGGGAACGAGATTACTGGCTTAACTGCTCTCTCTCCCGTTGGACTCTCCTTTTTCTCCACCAGGTCGCCTGTGTCTCCTCCCTAACCCCTCTCTACTCTACCCAACTCTGTGAATTTCTGTGTGTTCCAGATGGTGGAGAACACTTAGGGAACTGATTACTGGCTGGATCTGTCTCGCTCCTTTTCATTCCCCCCTTTTATCCTTCTGGCCACCTCTGTCACCTTCCTCCTTCTTCTCTTCTCTGTATAACTCCGTGAACATCTCTGAGTGGTCCAGTTGTGGAGTGCACATAAGGAAGTGATTGTTGACTAGTCCACTCTCTCCACTACTGATTCCACCTCATCTCATTCAGGTCACCTCTAACTCCCTCCTTCCTCTTCTCTTCTCCATGTAACGCTGTGAACCTCTCTGGGTGACCCTCATGGTAGAGAAACTTTTCATCTTTAACATAGATGTTTTATCACTGGTGCTGTATAGAAGGAGAAGTTTTGAAACTACTGTAAAAATAAGACCAATAACTGGAAGCAGGAGGCTTAAATCCAAACCCTGACTCCAGGGAACTCCTGACTCCAAGGAACATTAATTGACAGGAGCTCATCAAATGCCTCCATACCGACACTGAAACCAAGCACCACACAAGAGCCAACAAGTTCCAGGGCAAGACATATCAAGCAAATTCTCCAGCAACAAAGGAACACAGCCCTGAGCTTCAAGATACAGGCTGCCCAAAGTCACCCCAAAACCATAGACATCTCATAACTCATTACTGGACACTTCATTGCACTCCAGAGAGAAGAAATACAGCTCCACCCAGCAGAACACCAACACAAGCTTCCCTAACCAGGAAACCTTGACAAGCCACCTGTACAAACCCACGCACAGTGAGGAAATGCCACAATAAAGAGAACTCCACAAACTGCCAGAATACAGAAAGGACACCCTAAAATCAGCAATTTAAACAAGATGAAGAGACAGAGGAATACCCAGCAGATAAAGGAACAGGATAAATGCCCACAAACCAAACAAAAGAGGAAGAGATAGGGAATCTACCTGATAAAGAATTCCGAATAATGATAGTGAAAATGATCCAAAATCTTGAAATCAAAATGGAATCACAGATAAAGAGCCTGGAGACAAGGATTGAGAAGATGCAAGAAAGGTTTAACAAGGACCTAGAAGAAATAAAAAAGAGTCAATATATAATGAATAATGCAATAAATGAAATTAAAAACACTCTGGAGGCAACAAATAGTAGAATAACAGAGGCAGAAGATAGGATTA
>NW_011495053.1:2362909-2363792 GCF_000754665.1 Bison bison bison | reverse complement strand
GAAAACTTCCCTAAAATGGGGAAGGAAATAATCACCCAAGTCCAAGAAACCCAGAGAGTCCCAAACAGGATAAACCCAAGGTGAAACACTCCAAGATACATATTAATCAAATTAACAAAGATCAAACACAAAGAACAAATATTAAAAGCAGCAAGGGAAAAACAACAAATAAAACACAAGGGAATTCTCATAAGGATAACAGCTGATCTTTCAGTAGAAACTCTTCAAGCCAGGAGGGAATGGCAAGACATACTTAAAATGATGAAAGAAAATAACCTACGGCCCAGATTACTGTACCCAGCAAGGATCTCATTCAAGTATGAAGGAGAAATCAAAAGCTTTTCAGAAAAGCAAAAGCTGAGAGAATTCTGCACCACCAAACCAGCTCTCCAACAAATACTAAAGGATATTCTCTAGACAGGAAACACAAAAACGGTGTATAAATTCGAACCCAAAACAATGAAGTTAATGGCAACGGGATCATACTTATCAGTAATTACCTTAAACGTAAATGGGTTGAATGCCCCAACCAAAAGACAAAGACTGACTGAATGGATACAAAAACAAGACCCCTACATATGCTGTCTACAAGAGACCCACCTCAAAACAGGGGACACATACAGACTGAAAGTGAAGGGCTGGAAAAAGATTTTCCATGCAAATAGGGACCAAAAGAAAGCAGGAGTCGCAATACTCATATCAGATAAAATAGACTTTAAAACAAAGGCTGTGAAAAGAGACAAAGATGGTCACTACATAATGATCAAAGGATCAATCCAAGAAGAAGATATAACAATTGTAAATATATATGCATCCAACACGGGAGCACCGCAGTATGTAAGACAAATGCTAACAAGTATGAAAGGAGAAATTAACAATAACA
>NW_011495053.1:2299251-2362809 GCF_000754665.1 Bison bison bison | reverse complement strand
CCAGGATAGATCACATCCTGGGCCATAAATCTAGCCTTGGTAAATTCAAAAAAATAGAAATCATTCCAAGCATCTTTTCTGACCACAATGCAGTAAGATTAGATCTCAGTTACAGAAGAAAAACTATTAAAAATCCCAACATATGGAGGCTGAACAACACGCTGCTGAATAACCAACAAATCACAGAAGAAATCAAAAAATAAATCAAAATTTGCATAGAAATGAATGAAAATGAAAACACAACAACCTAAAACCTGTTTTCTAACATGATGAATTATTTTTATAGTTGGTATTATTATTAAAATGTTTTTACATTAAATGTATAATATATGCTATTAATCTTATACCTGTGTACATATTCATATGCATACATTTGCACACACACATGTACACATGTGATATTGAACCCCAAATCAGGTTACCATAAGAAAACAGAAGTACTATTAAGAGAATTACTTAGAAGTGACTGAACAGCAACTTCCAATCACACACACACACACACAGAAATGCAGAAAACTAACAAACTGAGACTCATCATTAATTTATGTATAGTTCAGTTCAGTTCAGTCGCTCAGTCATATCTGACTCTTTGCGACCCCATGAACCACAGTGCTCCAGGCCTCCCTGTCCATCAGCAACTTCCAGAGTTCACCCAAACTCATGTCCATTGAGTCAGTGATGCCATCCCATCATCTTAACCTCTGTCATCCCCTTCTCCTCCTGCCCTCAATCTTTCCCAGCATCAGGGTCTTTTCAAATGAGTCAGCTCTTCGCGTCAGGTGGCCAAAGTATTGGAGTTTCAGCTTCAACATCAGCCCTTCCAGTGAACGCCCAGGACTATGTATAAGATTTTTTTTAAATATGCCTTTTGATTAAAAGTAATAAAGTCTTTTGTGTGTCTGTAACTGGTAGATAGTTGAAAATTTCTTCTTTAACATGCTTATAAAAAGGAAAAACTAACTTCTGAGAAAATAAGTCAAATATTAAGATGTAATTTCTGCCGGCTAATGGTATGCTGAAGCCTTTGACTGTGTGGATCACAACTAATTGTGGAAAATTCTTAATGAGATGGAAATACCAGACCACCTTACCTGCCTCCTAAGAAACCTGTATTCAGGTCAAGAAGCAACAGTTAGAACCCAGACATGGAACAACAGACTGGTTCCAAATTGGGAAAGGAGTACGTCAAGGCTGTATTTTGTCACCCTGCATATTTAACTTATATGCAGAGTACATCATGTGAAATGCCAGGCAGGATGAAGCAGAAACTGGAATCAAGACTTTCTGGAGAAATATCAATAACCTCAGATACACAGAAGATACCATGCTTATGGCAGAAAGCAAAGAGGAACTAAAGAACATCTTGATGAAGATGAAAGAGGAGGGTGAAAAAGCTGGCTTAAAACTCAACACTTAAAAAATGAAGATCATGGCATCTGGTCCCATCACTTCATGGCAAATTGATGGGGAAACAATGGAAACAGTGACAGACTTTATTGTCTTGGGCTCCAAAATCACTGGAGATGGTTACTGCAGCCATAAGATTAAAAGATGCTTGATCCTTAGAAGAAAAGTTATGACCAACCTAGACAGCATATTAAAAAGCAGAGACATTACTTTGCCAACAAAGGTCCATCTTAGTCAAACCTGTGCTTTTTCCAGTAGTCATGTATGGATGTGAGAGTTGGACCATAAAGAAATCTGAGCACCCAAGAATTGATGCTTTTGAACTGTGGTGTTGGAGAAGACTCTTGAGAGTCCCTTGGACAGCAAGGAGATCCAACCAATCCATCATAATGGAAATCAGTCATTGGAAGGGCTGATGTTGAAGCTGAAACTCCAATATTTTGGCCACCTGATGGGAAGAGCTGACGCATTTGAAAAGACCCTGATGCTTTGAAAGATTGAAGGCAGGAGGAGAAGGGGATGACAAAGGATGAGATGGTTGGATGGCATCACTGACTCAATGGACATGAGTTTGAGCAAGCTTCAGGAGATGGTGAAGGACAGTGAGGCCTGCCGTGCTGCAGTCCATGGGGTCGCAAAGAGTTGGATGGGACTGAGCGACTGAACAATGATAAGAAATGGTAGGCAGCTTCCTGGTGCTGCTGCTGCTGCTGCTAAGTCACATCAGTCTTGTTGGACTCTGTGTGACCCCATAGATGGCAGCCCACCAGGCTCCCCTGTCCCTGGTATTCTCCAGGCAAGAACACTGGAGTGGGTTGCCATTTCCTTCTCCAGTGCATGAAAGTGAAAAGTGAAAGTGAAGTTGCTCAGTCGTGTCCAACTTTTCACGACCCCATGGACTGTAACCTACCAGGCTCCTCTGTCCATGGGATTTCCCAGGCAAGAGTACTGAAGTGGGGTGCCGTTGCCTTCTCCCAGTGGAATTCCTGATGGCTCAGTGGTAAAGAATCTGCCTGCCAGTACAGGTGAGCCAGATTCCATCACTGGGTTGGGCAGATCCCCTGGTGAAGGAAATGGCAACCCGCTCCAGTATTCTTGTCTGGAGAATCCCATGGACAGAGGAGTCTGGCAGCCTATAGTCCAAAGGGTTGCAAAGTGTCAGACATGACTTAGCAACTAAATAAACATTGAATATTTACTGTCATTGGTTCTAAAAATGAAGTATGAATCCCCAGATAGCTGTGAATGCTCCAGGCAGTTCAGGAAAAGCATCAGTGCCTTCTTAGACTTTGTAAGTTTACTTCCACAAATTCAGACATCCTGAGATCTCTCTAGTGAATTTCTTGGATTCTGGTATCTTTAGCAATCTTTAGCAAAATATGTTTGTAAGTGACGAGTGGTTTATGAGGCTAGTTCAGTTCCAAGAGTGGTCAGTGTGAGAACATCAGCAGCTCTTGCCTTGAGCGTAACATACAGCACTGTTCCCCTTGCCTGGGCCCTGCTTGGCACCCTGACTTTGGCACTGCTTCCCCTTGCTGGATTCTTTGTGTTGTTACTCACGAACCCCACATGCTGTTTTAAGGCAGTAGCTCTCCTTTTTCTCATAGAAATGAAAACAAGAAATCGATATGTCACTAGAGCAAATGCCTGGGAAATATCCCTTAGAAATCAACTGGCAGGAGGATCCTGGCAGGCTATAGTCCATAGGGTTACAAAGTGTCAGACATGACGTAGCAACTAAATAAACATTGAAAATTTACTGTCATTAGCTCTAAAACTGAAGTATGAATCTCTAAATAGCTGTGAATGCTGTATTACCCATATCTGAAAATTTTAATATATTATTAATATATTACCCGTATATCTGAAATGTTGCATGAGAGGACCTTAGGGCCCTTTGATTGCATGAATTGGGCATTTCAAGGTTTTCCAGCATCCTTGTGATAAATACTGGGTTTTCCTTGGTAGCAAGACTGTGACTTCCTGATGACAGGAACTGCATAGTACCGTCCACTCTGACAGCCCTCGAGCTCGCCCGCCTGGGTGAACACATTTGAAGAAACGAATGAATGAATATGTGAATGGGCCAGGTGTGAAATTGCCAGTTCCAATTTGCTGTTGCAGTACTGCGTTTCCGCCCCAGCACTGGAATTCTAGTGTAGGAGATTTGGTTCTGCGTGTTTTTTCATCCAGTTTCTGTTCTCAGTGTGAAAGGTGAATTATTCTTCCTGCTAAGAGGAAGCAAGCATACAGGCATCTGGGTGGCTAGAGATTGGGAAGGAAAAGCAGATTGCAGAGTAAAAGGAGGCTTTTGCAAGGAAACATTTGGAGAAAGCAAGCCTGCTGTGGAAAGCAAATCTGTATTTCACACGATGCTGTTGGCATTTTAAAGGGAATATGTTGATTTAGGAGTCGGGAACCTTCATCTTAGAGATGTAACAGCAGGGGTACACTGAAATTTGAATGAAGCCCAGAAAAGATTTCTTTTATCTTTATCTTGAAAATTTATATATATGTGTGTGTGTGTATAAAAAAATCTAAAACTTAGCCACTAATCAAGGCAAGGCATAAGAAATTGAATTTTCAAGTTTATCTTATTCATTGTGAATTGGTAAAAAGCAGTTTGCAATGTGTAACACTTCATTCATTCTTGCAAAAGCAGCATGCTGAGAACCGTTAGGAGCTGGGCACAGGGTATAGTTCAGTGACTGAAAGAGACTGTGTCTTAGTCCTGTAAGTGGGAGAAACAGACAAATGGAGGAGGGAGATCGGAGCGTTTCACACACGATGATGGAAGCGTGATGCCGGGTTTGCAGAGTCTGAAAGAGCCGAGCGAGGGGCTGAGCTGGGACCGAGGGAAGGACGTTGGGGAGAGGAGAGTGAGTCTGCAGGTGCTGAGACAGGCGTGAGCCGGCTGTGCAGGGGCCCCGGCAGCGCGAGCAGGACACTGTGATGATGCACACACACTACGGAACACACGCGTGAGCCTGGTGCCGGGGCTGCCTGCTCACCCTCTCCTGTTCTAGAACAGCCTCCTCAGTAGTAGACACACGGCAGCCTGCTGTGCGACCAGGCAGGGGCACCAAGCACCGTCTGTGGAAAACAGTGAAAATTCTTCCCTTTGGAAAAAATAAATATAGAAAGAAAGCTCTAAAATGTTCCACCTCCAATGAGTGTTACTGTATGCTGTAAACTCGGGGAAATAGCGAATAGTGAAGGACAAGGAAGCCTGTTGTGCTGCAGTCCTTGGGTCGAAAGCAGCTTAGCGACTGAACAACAACTCCATAACTCTCACTTGCATTGTGTGTTATAGTAACTAATAAAATTCAAATATTGCTTTTTAAACCAATCTTGACATTATTTCCAAACTCTGTCTCAGGCTAAACTGCTTCCTGATATCCCCTCCCCAGTGTGGGTTTTAGACACATTTGAGCAACAGGATAATTTAAAAGATTATTCTTTCCCACTGAAGATAAACAAGCCAGAAACATATCAACCAAATGAAAGGGCAGAATGCACGCTTGTGTGTGTTTATTTATGTGTTTACATGTATATGTCCACATACATGCATTATGTTTGGGTGTGTTGGCATGTGAACATGTGTGTACATGCATGTTTCTGTGTGCAAGTATATATTTGTATTTTGTGTGTAGGTGTGCACACGTGTGTGCCCATATTTGCATGTGTGCCTATGGACATATATTGTACGTTTTATGTGTATTGTATGTACACATGCATGTGTGTATGTGACTGTGTCTGCGTGTGGTGGGGAGAGGCTGTGAACCAGGTCATGGGGGACTTCTGGAGTACGCTTTGTCTGCACCAGTGTGAGGGCTTTGAGCAGAGTAGAGCTAGAACTTAACTTAGTTTTGCAAGGATCACGGAAGCTGTTCTGGGCAGAACGGCCTTTCAGAGGGAAGGGGACAGGCCAGAGGCCCAGTGGCCGTGACTGTAGGGGCCCAGGCAAGTGAGGACTGTGGCTGGGGTCAGTGCAGGACAGATGGAAGGGCTGAGGAGAGGGGAAGATTTTGAGTCAGAGCTGTGGGTTTAAGTCCTAATTCTGTGATAAACTAGCTGGGCGAGCCTGACTATGGCATTGATAGTTTCCCTAACTACTCAATCTTCTTCAAAGCAATGTTCTGTGAATAAGATGATCTCGATATATAAAAGCATTTCCTAAAGTCTCAATGGCTTTGTAATTAAGCCTATTGCTTGGGGCAGAATTCTTCAAACAGCAAATCAAATGAGTGGGTCATGAAATTAGTTTAGTGGGTCTCTTTTTAGCATTTAAATAAAAATAAAACAGAATAAGAGAGAACAGAAGGCATTTTGATGTTTCGGGAAAGGTTTGCATGGAGATTAAAGAATGAGGTTTGGAGTCAGATGGCCTCACCTTCCAGAATGCAAGATTCCACAAATTAATTTTTATCTCTGATCCCAGTGTTCCTATCTGAAAAGTTAATAGAGTTAAAATGCATTTTTTAATGCCTTTGTAGAACATGATTAATCAATTTATTACTTCTGTTTATACCTTTCCAAAGCTAATGATTTACAAGCTCTGCTTTGATTACAGCAATTAGTAAATGAAAATGTGTTTGCATTTCTACCAGTCTGTTTACATTTCACAAGTCTTACTTTTCTCACAGGGGAGCCTTGTACTTATAGCTGTAATCAGGGCCAACCATCTCGAACATACAATCAACAGATCTAAAAAAACTAGTGCCCATAATGTACTGTTTTCACACCTTGGACAAAGTTTAGTTTCTTCTTCGGTATTGTCATGGGTATTTTAGTTAGGAAAACCAGTATAATGCACAGGAAGCAAGAGTAATTTATATTGCATACTCAAATTTCAGACCTTCCCTTTGTATCTGAAATATAATTTACCAAATAGCATTGCCATGTACCATTTTCAGAAACATGCACATGGGGTATGCCTCTACACACATATTTTTTCTACTGATTCTTCAGAGGATAAGGAAAAATAGTTAACAAAGGAAAGTTAAGAGCAAATTGTCTTAAGATTTTATTTATTTATTTTTGAATTTTTAAAATAAAAAAATTTAAATTTTCTATATTGACATTCAGAAAGTATTTTTCCAGCTTTATTGAGTTATAGTTGATATATAATACTAAATTGTATACCATAGTGATTTGATATGCATATATATTCTGAAATGATTACCACAAAAAGGTTAGTTAACCCACTAAACATTTCACATAGTTAGCCTTCGTGTGTGTGTGTGTGTTGAGAGCATTCAAGATCTACTCTCATAGCAACTTTCAATTATACGATACCTATTATTAATTATAGTCACCGAGATGTACATTAGTTTCCCAGAATTTATTCCTCTTGTAGCTGGAAGTTTGTACTCTTTGATCAACGTTTCCCCATTTCCCCTACCCCCAGGCCCTGGCAACTAGTAATTTACTCTCTGTTTCTGTGAGTTTAGCTTTTTGAGATTCCACATATAAGTGGGATCAGACTGTGTGTGTTCTGTCTGACTTATATGACTTCGTATAATGCACTCAAGATTCCCATCTTGTCACAAGTGGCAGGACTTCTTTTTAAAGGCTGAATAGTCTTCCATACGAGAAGGCAATGGCACCCCACTCCAGTACTCTTGCCTGGAAAATCCCATGGACAGAGGAGCCTGGTAGGCTGCAGTCCATGGGGTCACTAAGAGTCAGACACGACTGAGTGACTTCACTTTCACTTTTCACTCTCATGCATTGGAGCAGGAAATGGCAACCCACTCCAGTGTTCTTGCCTGGAGAATCCCAGGACGGTGGGGCCTGGTGGGCTGCCGTCTATGGGGTCACACAGAGTTGGACACGACTGAAGCGATGCAGCAGCAGCAGTATGTATATATACCATGTTTTCTTTATCCATTTATCTGTCTATAGATAGTTTGCACGTCTTGACTATTGTGAATAATGCTGCAACAAGCATGAGAGAATTGATACATCTTTAAAATAGTGATTTCACTTCCTTTGGATATATTCCTAGAGGTGGGGTTGTTGCTGCTGCTGCTAAGTCACTTCAGTTGTGTCCGACTCTGGGCGACCCTATAGATGGCAGCCCACCAGGCTCTGCCTTCCCTGGGAGCAGGTGCTGCTGCTGCTGCTGCTAAGTCGCTTCAGTCGTGTCCGACTCTGTGTGACCCCATAGATGGCAGCCCACCAGGCTCCCCTGTCCTTGAGATTGCTAGATGAGGTGAATTCTCAGTGGAAATATTGATACATCTTTAAAATAGTGATTTCACTTCCTTTGGATATATTCCTAGAAGTGGGATTGCTAGATGAGGTGAATTTTCAGTGAAAGTAGATTAGATGGGGGACCAGAGTAGGAAGGTAATGTTACATTTGATAGAGATGTTTAGAGGCCTTGATTAACAACTTAGAATATTAAAATTGCATTTTAAATTATAAAAGCAATACATTATTTAAAAATACAGATAAGATATAGAAAAGAAGTGTGAAGCATATAGACTACTTAGAAAAGAAAAAGCAAATTTAAGTATTAGTTTCCTTCCTTCCAGCCCTTTTATGTGTCATACATTAGCCTCAGGAAAAATTTATAAAGAAACTCACAGACATTCCTCCAAATAAGATATACAAAAGGTCAATAAGCATATAAAAAGTGGTTACCATCATTATTCACTGCTGCTACTGCTGCTAAGTTGCTTCAGTCATATCCGACTCTGTGCGACCCCATAGACGGCAGCCCAACAGGCTCCCCTGTCCCTGGGACTCTCCAGGCAAGAACACTGGAGTGGGTTGCCATTTCCTTCTCCAATGCCTGAAAGTGAAAAGTGAAAGTGAAGTCGCTCAGTCGTGTCCGACCCTCAGCGACCCCATGGACTGCAGCCTTCCAGGCTCCTCCATCCTTGGGATTTTCCAGGCAAGAATACTGGAGTGGGGTGCCATTGCCTTCTCCAGGAAAATACAAATCAAGATCATAATGACATATGGCTTCATGCATACTAGAAGAGCTATACTAAAAAAAAAAATACTAAATGTTGAAAATAATAAGTGTTGACAAAGATGTAGAGAAATTAGAACTCTGATACACTACTAATGGGAAGATAAAATAATGCAACAGCTTTGGAAAATACTGTGGCAGTTCCTCAAAAGGTTAAACATCATTACAATATGAGTCAGTGATTCTATTGGGTATATATCCAAAAGAAACAGACATGTTCACAGAAGAACTTGTACATAAATTTTCGTAGCAGAATTATTATAATAGTCAGAAACTTCAAATAGCCCACATATCTCTCAGTGGGTAAATGCTTTATTCGACTGTGGTACATCCATACCATGGCATACTACTGAGTAGTGAAAAGTAGTGATACATGCAGCGACTTTGATGAATTGCAAAGGCATTATGCTGAGAGAAGACAGTGTCAAAAGGCTACGGACCAGATGATTTCACGTATTTAATATTCATGAAGAGGCAAAAACTATAGTGATGAAAAAAAATTAGTGATTGTTAGGGGATATGAATACCCACTCCAGTGTTCTTGCCTGTAGAATCCCAGGGACAGGGGAGCCTGGTGGGCTGCTGTCTATGGGGTCGCACAGAGTCGGACATGACTGAAGCAACTTAGCAGCAGCAGCAGGATAAGGATATGACTATAAAGAGGACAGCATAAGGGAGTTTATAGAAAATGAAACATTTCTCCATCTGATTATGGTGGGGGTTGTACAAATATATGCAATTGTTAAAAATCCATAAAAATGTATACCAAGAGGAAAAAAATCAATTTTGTTTTAGGATAATTTTGAAAATAAAATATACTTTAAAAATAAATGCTCAATAATAAGGAATTAGTTATACAAAACAAGATTTCTTATTAGAGTATATAATAATTTGCAGCATGAAAAATATATCCTAGATGTGTATTCAGTTCAGTCACTCAGTTGTGTCCTGCTCTCTGTGACTCCACGGACTGCAGCATGCCAGGCCTCCCTGTCCATCACAAACTTCTGGAGTTTACTCAAATGCATGTCCATTGAGTTGGTGAAGCAATTCAACCATCTCATCCTCTGTTGTCCCTTTCTCCTTCTGCCTTCAGTCTTTCCCAGCATCCGGGTCTTTTCTAGTGAGTCAGTTCTTTGCATCAGGGGGCCAAAGTATTGGAGTTTCAGTTTTAGCATCAGTCCTTCCAAAGAATATTCAGGACTGATTTCCTTTAGGATGGACTCGTTGGATCTCCTTGCAGTCCAAGGGACTCCCAAGAGTCTTCTCCAACACCACAGTTCAAAAGCATCAATTCTTCGGCACTCAGCCTTCTTCACAGTCCAACTCTCACATCCATACGTGACTCCTGGGAAAACCATAGCTTTGACTAAGATGGACCTTTGTTGGAAAGTAATGGCTCAGCTTTTTAATATGCTGTCTAGGTTGGTCATAACCTTCCTTCCAAGGAGTAAGTGTCTTTTAATTTCATGGCTGCAGTCACCATCTGCAGTGATTTTGGAGCCCAAGAAAATAAAGTCTGTTTCCATTGTTTCCCCATCTATTTGCCATGAATTGATGGGACAAGATGCCATGGTCTTAGTTTTCTGAATGTTGAGTTTTAAGCCAACTTTTTCACTCTCCTGTTTCACTTTCATCAAGAGGCTCTTTAGTTCTTCCCTTTGTGCCATAAGTTTGGTGTCATATGCATATCTGAGGTTATTGAAATTTCTCCCAGCAGTCTTGATTCCAGCTTCTGCTTCATCCAGTCCAGCATTTCTCATGATGTACTTTGCATATAAGTTAAATAAGCAGGGTGACAATATACAGCCTTGGTGTACTCCTTTTCCTATTTGGAACCAGTCTGTTGTTCCATATCCAGTTCTAACTGTTGCTTCCTGACCTGCATACAGATTTCTCAGGAGGCAGGTCAGGTGGTCTGGTATTCCCATCTCTTTAAGAATTTTCCAGTTTGTTGTGATCCACACATCAAAAGAACACATAGATGTGTATTAAAATATGTTAAAAGTTGTATTAATAATATTTTAGATTTTAAACCAATTATCAAATATTATTTTTAGTAATTTTTGTTTTAAGATTTTAGATTAACATTACATTATTATTGATACATTCTTTTCTGCTTTTATTAGATAATTCCCTGTGAGCTGTACGAGCATTCTGTCATTTTTCTGTAAGTCAGTCAATCAAATTCTACCTGGCTACTTATGGTCACTCCATATTTTGTCAAAGTGAAAGAAAGAGAAAGTGAAGTCGCTCAGTCGTGTCCAACTTTTTGTGACCCCATGGACACCAGGCTTCTCCATCCATGGGATTTTCTAGGCAAGAGTACTGGAGTGGGTTGCCTTTTCCTTCTCCAGGGAACTTCCCGACCCAGGGATAGAACCCAGCTCTCCCTCATTGTAGACAGACGCTTTACCGTCTGAGCCACCAGGGAAGTCTATTTTGTCAGAGGACCCAATATCAGAGGTATCTTGGTCATTCTAGGATGGCAATATAAAATAACTTCTTCCCACAAGAATATAATTAAACAAAATGAAAGCACAGAGTTGAAATACGCCAAGGCTTTTCCTCCCTAGCTTAAGAGCCATATTCCACTTGGGTTTTCCCGAGGGGCAGATCCATGGTTCTTTGAGGTCAGATGGTTGTGAAAACAGGAGGATCTGGCAGATCTCAGGTATCTAGCCCTGCATCTTTATCCTTCGTTGCTTGGAAGCTATTTATTAGGACACGCTTCTTCATCCTAAAATGATTACATTCCCAAGATACACTGTATATAAAACTTATTCCCTAGAACAGTAGATATGTGTGTAGGGTTTGTATCAATATCTAGATTTGACTTTAAAATAATTTTTATTTAACTAATGACTGTCCAGATGTCCATCTTAGCTCTATCAACTATACTATATAAAATAAAAATTTTAAAAAGGCAAAAATTAAAAAAATAGAAAGTATTTGAATTTTATTAGTTATTATAATATATAGTGAGAGGGAAGGGTATAAAGGCTGATCCCAAAATAAATTTTACGAGAATATATGTTGGATTCAAAAAGAAAATTTTAGCAGTTATTTTCTATATTTTTTCTAAATAGAGAGTTTTTACTATTTTTCATTGGTCATAGGGACTCTTGCTTGGTTATGTGTTAGTATGAGTTAGAACATCTAGAGTTGGGAGTGAGGTGCCCTGATGGAAGAGTGGGGTTTCCATGATAGGAAGAGGTGGATGGGGCCATCTCCAACGTTGGGTTCACAAGTTTTATAGCATATTTTAATTGACCTTTGTCTAATAATGTGCTTCTCGGGTGGCACAGCAGTCAAGACTCCACCTGCTAATGCAGGAAACACTGGAAACTCAGGTTTGATCCCTGGGTCTGCAAGATCCCCTGGAGTAGTATTCCTGCCTGGGAAATTCCATGGACAGAGGAGCCTAGCGGGATGCATTCCATGGGGTCGCAAAGAGTCAAACACGATTGAGCAAATGAACACTAATAATGTAGATTTGTAAGGTATCCGGTTTTTACCAAACTAAAACTCACAAAATGACAAAAAGAAGTGAAAAAAATATTCTCATAGGAAATCTGTAGAATGAAAATAATACCAGTGAGGCAAGCACAGTAAGAAAAGAGCAGAGACTTGTCCTAAATCAGACTTCATTCAGTCCTCAAGATAGTTATTTTCTAATGCATCCTAACGGAAGTACTGTCTTGAGGTGGGAAAGCTTATGCTACGGAGAGTCTTAGTTTGGAAAAAAACTTTTTTGAAAATTTTTATCTGTTTTTTCTTCATGATTTCTATTTCAGAAAATGAGAGTTGTCTGCTCTAAAAACTTCATATTTACACACTGAAAGAAACAGCCTTGCAAATAAAATTTAAAATCCTTGAAATGAGAGTGGTATGAAATATTTTTTATGTTAGAACAATTTTAGATTTACAGAAAAATTGGTAAGGTAGTACAAAGAGTTTGCATATCCTGTACCTAATTTCTTCTCTTGGTAACCTATTTAATATAGTACATTTGTTACCATTAATGAATCAGTATTGACACATTACTATTAATTAAAGCTTTTATTTTTTGTCATGTTTCCCTGGTTTTTACCTAATGTTGTTTTTTCTGCTCCAAGGTTTCATCTAAAAATACCACAGTGCATTTAGGATCTGTTTGGCTATGACAGTTTCTTGATTTTCTTTTGTCTTAATAAGCTTGAGAGGTTTCAGGCATGCCAGTGAGGCATTTTATAGCATGTGTGCATGCTTAGTTGCTCAGTTGTCTTCTCTTTGTGACCCTTTCATAGCCAGCTCCTCTGTCCATGGGGTTTTCCAGGCAAGAATACTGGAGTGTGTTGCCATTTACTCCTTCAGGGGATCTTTCCAACCCAGGGATTGAATGCACGTCTCCTACATTGGCAAGTGAATTCTTTACCACTGAGCCATTAGGGAAACCCAGGCATTTTACAGAATGCCCTTCAATCGAGATTAGTCTGGTGTCCTTTCTTCGTGATTAGTTATGGTTATGGATTTTGTGGAGGAATATCATAGAGGTAAAGTGCCATGTTCACCACATCATGTCAAGGGTATTACCAAGAATACGATCTTACTTGTAAATATTAACTTTGGTCACCTGAAAGAGTAGTTACTATATCTCAAATACATTGGTTTCAGACATAAAATACAACACCTTCCAACTGATTTGTTAGAAAACTGATATACACAAGGGGAAACAATAATTTACAAAACTTTGGTGTATTTGATGGATGAGATAGTAAATGTAGGCCATGATCCCCACCTTCCATTTTTGAAGTCAGAGTTTCCTAGTTATGATAGCCATGCAAACATTGAAACAATCTGAACTTAGATCCAGATCTCCAAATTGCCATCTTATAAAGAGTTAAACAAATTTTTGAAGTTAATCACATTCAGTAATATTCAGAACCATAAAATGGTTTTGTTTAATTATTAAATTGAACAAATAAATATGTATCAGTATATTTTAACAAAATTAAAATGTAATATATATTTTCATGCTTTCTTCATTAAAAATATCTCTTTTCCAGTGCTTCTGAAGGGTTGAAGCTATCAACTTGGCATTCAAATGATCTTCTATGAATACTAGAGTTTTACAATTGGAGAAAACTCATTTATTTAAACAAAAATACATTGTTTATCCAATAATTACCTGAAGTTCTTCTTGTAAACTGCTAAACCAGTGCACAGAGAGGGGTTATAACTGTTAGGAGCAGAACTAGGGTTAAATGCAAATATTTGGGTTCAGAGGGATGTGGATTTCTCTCAGTTGTGAAATCTGAGTGACTTTGGACAAGTTATGTAGCTTTGTGGAGCCACAGTTGTTTCATGAACAAAACTAGCACGTAGTTTTTATGTTAAATACAAGCCCATGTTAGCTCCTGACTGATACCCATGAGTGCTAGTCCCTTCCTTTCCTCCTCCTTTTTTCCTATGGTCTTCAATCATACGCAATAGGAGTTATAAAATTATTTATTTGAGAATAAGATGCCATAATACTTTTAATTAATATATCAACTATTGTTTTTCTCCTTGGCTTTAATATTTGAGTTTCTTTCATAATTTTCTTTTTTAAAAAAAATCACTTTATTGAGGTTGACTGACATGTGAAAAGTTACACTTATTTAATACATACACTTCTCTAAATTTGGGGATCATTATAGTTCTGTGAAGTGAAGGCAATGGCACCCCACTCCCGTACTTTTGCCTGGAAAATCCCATGGACGGTGGAACCTGGTAGGCTGCAGTCCATGGGGTCGCTAAGAGTCGGGCATGACAGAGCAACTTCACTTTCCCTTTTCACTTTCATGCATTGGAGAAGGAAATGGCAACCCACTCCAGTGTTCTTGCCTGGAGAATCCCAGGGACAGGGGAGCCTGGTGGGCTGCCGTCTCTGGGGTTGCACAGAGTCGGACACGACTGAAGCGACTTAGCAGCAGCAGCAGCATAGTTCTGTGAGACCACCACCACCATCAAGGCAGTAGGCAGGTCCATCAACTCTGAAAGTTTCCTCCCACCCTATTGGTTCTTCTTCTTATTTTTAAATAAGAACAAAATGTAAAGTGTCCAATACAGTATTATTTGCTACAACCACTCTGATGTGTATTGATTTCCAGAATGTATCCACCTTGCATAATTGAAATTCTATATCCTTTGACTTTAAATTCCCATCTCCCCTATCCCTAAACCCTGGGCACCAGCATTCCACTCTGTTTCCATGAGTTTGACCTTTTTAGATTCCGTGTATAAATGAGGTTATGCAATATTTGTCTTTCTGTATCAGGTTTATTTCACTTAGCATAATAAAACCATTTAAGTCCACCCATGTTGTTGCAAAACGGCAGGATTTTTCTTTTTTAAGGCTGAATAATATTCCATTGTATATATAGACCATATATTCTTCATTCATTCATCCAGCCATGGACATTTAGGCTGTATCCATATCTTGACTGTAGGAGTAATGCTGTCATGAACATGTGAGTGCAGGTGTCTCATTGAGGTCCTGCTTTTAATTCCTTTGGATAAACACCCACAAGTGGGTAATGTGGTAACCCGAGGATTGGTGCATCTTCCCCGAGTCACTGATCTCTGGATTACCTGAGCTTCCCCTTTTACCCTGTCAGTGTACCTCAAATTCCTTAGCAGCTCTCTGTATTAAATATGTTTTACTTAAAATATCCATTGTTTTTTTTCAGCCAGCTATTTGGTACAATTATATTCAGCATGGAAGATGAGAAATGTTCAACAGTTAAGAAAAAATCACATTCCTTGTATTGACTATTTGGATTTAAAAACCTTTTATGGAAAATTATGATGCCATAAACATCATAAATAAATGAAAATTTACTCTAAAATAATAATAAAAATATATATTATATAGTTTTTTGAACAGTTCCCTGAATTTGTAATTTAACTCTAGGTATTCTATTAAGACATAGAAATAAATAGTTTTTAGTTTTGTTTCATTGTCTGAGAAAATCTCCAGCAGAGTAGTATTTTTTTTTTTAACATGAATGGAAAATACTAAAACAAACAGGAACAAAAATTAGTAGGCAACAGAAAAGACATAAGAAACAAAAGTTAACACTAAAAATAATCTTCAGTTTCTCTATTTTCTGTTTCTGAAATGGATGAATTGACTGATGGGTAATTTAGCTTCTAAAACAAAGTTGTATGTATGTGTGTCTGTGTATTCTCTAAAGAAGCTGATTTGATTATAACAATATTTCAGTCTCTGGGAACGCTAACAATGTATCAACATATACACCATATTACAGGATTTTTAAAAAGTTAATAACAGATGATTTAAAATGTATTGTTTTAGATAACAGCTCAGTTGGTAATGAATCCACCTGCTGGTTCGATTCCTGGGGTCAGGAAGATCTGCTGGAGAAGGGATAGGCTACTGACTCCAGTATTCTTGGGTTTCCCTTGTGGCTCAGCTGGTAAAGAATCCACTTGCAATGCGGGGAACTGGGGTTGATCCCTGGGTTGGGAAGATCCCCTGGAGAAGGGAAAGGCTACTACTCCAGTATTCTGGCCTGGGGAATTCTATGGACTGTATAGGCTATGGGGTTGGAAAGAGTCAGACACAACTGGGCTAATTTTACTTTCACTTCCACTTTCATTATTAAAAAACACTGGTTTGGAATTTGTGAGATATCTTTGTATGGTTTTAGTTGATACATGAGAAGTTTAAAATCTTTTTATTTTTTTTAAATCTCATTTAAAAGTTAACCAAATAAAGTTTGGCACATCAACCAAACTCTTCCTTCAGAGGTTCAAATTGAAGCATTCTGAGACTCTCTTCAAATATGCAAAACAATTTCAACCTCCCTTCCCTTTTCTTAGGTGTTAGCCACAGGCAGCCAAAATGAGTTTTCTTATGATGACATCAAGACAAATGCCCCCTTAACCTACGTGATGTAGCACCGACTCTGAATGTGTACAAGTTAGCTAGTCTAAGAGTCCCGGGTCATGTTTTCTGTGACTTGTGTGAGACCTTTATGATGGGCACTAAGTATCTTTTCAGGTGGATTATATCATTTTAGTAGAATGGCAATCATCTTTCCCAGTTCTGAGATTACTATAATTTCTTTACTTTTATTGACAATCTGTACTTCACATGAAACATTTATCAGGTGAAGGTCAAACTAACTCATTTCTAAATGACTATATTTGGCAAATTCTTATCATTTAGCAGGGATAAACATGCCAAAGGGATTCATATATTTGCCTTTATATACTCATTATTTTTTGTCTAAGAGCATTAAGTCATTGTAATCTCTTGAACCTTAATTATTTTAAATTTTGAATGAAATAGGCCTTTAAAAACTTATAGGCAGATAATTGCCTCTGTGAGTTATTAACACTAATTTTCTCCATTAGTCTCTTTGAAGCTCTGTGAACTTGATACCTACAGAGCCGGCCTCTGAATTCATAGATTCTACTGGTCCACTTAAAATTATTTAGAGGTTCTAACTTACAGTCCATATTTCCATGCCATTTAGAGTGAAGTGTTAGTCGCTCAGCTGTGTCTAACTCTTTGCAGCCCCAGGGACTGTAGCCCACCAGGCTCCTCTGTCCATGAAATTATCCAGGTAAGAATACTGGACTGGGTTGCCATTCCCTTCTTCATGACATCTTTTGAACCTAGGGATCGAACCTGGGTCGTCCATTGCAGGCATATTCTTTAACATCTGAGCCACCAGGGAAGCCCCATTTAGTAGTTAATAGTTTAAAAATATGCAAGTGTTCACCTGCCATAAAAAGAGGAACTGAGGAAGAATGCTTTGGTTCTCAGCTCAAGTAAAATTAATAAATAGATTTAAATTCAGTCTGTTCCAATAACACAAATATGATTACATGCCAATTATTAAGTTAGGGTGAATTACTTCCACTGAGAAATATACCAGAACATCAAATGTTTTCATTATAGAATGTTCCTTTATTCATTTCATGCCAGAAACATCAAGTATGTTGTGTACATTTAAACACACGAAGTAAAGACAGAGACAGGAGGGTATTGTATATTTCACCTACAGTATCATGAAAAATATCCTAAGGGAAGGAGATGGCACCTTAAGTGGATATGTGCACTTTTACTGCGTGTATTGTGCATATATGCATACATAGAAGATGGATAGGTAGGTAGATAAATAATAATATGAATGTAAGAATAACCACAATACAGATATGCTCCTGTCTATCCTTAATTGTGCTGATTTCAGCATACCTCTGAGACTATTCTGTGATTTTCTGGGAGTCTTCTGTTCTACTGTAAGCATTTCCTCGACTGTGCCAGCTCAACCTCACAGGCACAGTTTCAGTCTGTTCGTATCAGTGATGTCTCATCAGCCATTGCAAATGATATGGCCAAACCCAGAGTCAGAGGTAGGAAGTAAATCCCTCTTGCCATGAGGCTGAGATGTGAGTGCAGAGTTCTTTTAGGGAATTCAAAAATCAGAATCAGTCTAACAAAATTATTTGTCCTTCCAGGAAGCTCCTTCCTTCTTCTAATGGTGCTTGCATTGCATTATGATTGTTGGCTGACTTTTCTTTCTACCATTAAGGACTGAGCCCCTACATCCTCAGATAAAGAAACTGAGTAGTTTCCTGTGAGTTGATATCACCTAGTTGACGTTCTATAAAGATGCTTAACATTTGTTCATTGATTGCAGAAAGATGGAAGCAGTTGTTTTCTGTGATACATTTTTATTTATTAGAAACACTGACATAAATGAAGAAAGCTAAAGAGGGGAAATTATCTGGGTCATTGGTTATACTATTGGCAATGCATTTCTTTCCTTTTCTGTGTGAAGCTTAAAGGAGATCTCAGAACTTCTAATGGATAATGATTTTCTAAGTGTCTCCTACTGCAGCCATCTTTGTCAAAACCCTTCAGTCCACATAGGGAATTGCCTCCTAAAATCTGTCTTCCTTCTCATGTGCAGATACAGAACTAATAAATATCCACTCCTTGTTTTACTCAGATTATGACCTGTAACTGTTCTGAATCTTATAATGTAACTTTAGGAATGCAGCAGGGTTTTTAAACTGTTTGACATTTATTGGTCTCAAATACAGAGTGAGACAATCAAGAGACTTCTTAAAATTGGCATATCATTCTTTTTATGTGTGTGTATATTCATCTTTTTGTCTGGGTTACTTCTGTGTTTATAGAAAGATGTTTATTTAATGTGGGTAATGTTTAGCTTGAGCATAAATGAAAGATACTGAAAATACAGAAGCTTAAGAAAATTTATTAGAAGAATTAAGGGAAAAACCCATAATAAAATGGAAATTTGCGCTCATCATTTGTACTTAAATTTTGTGTTTTGACTCTGAGCTTTATGGGTGTGCAGAAGATCAAAGCATAGAATTACAGTATAAAGAGCAAAGTAAAATCAACTTGGAAAAGAATAATACCTATATGCCGGGCTTATTCCCTCAAAACTAAGGTAGCTGGAAGCTATATCACACTAGGGGATTCTGAGGAACAGATAACTTGATTATTTAGCTTTAGAAGATTAAATACACTAGTTGTGCTGTGCAAGTATCGTGGAAAAGCTTCAGAGATTTCTTATTTTCCTTCTTGGTCAGGTCACAGCATCTTCATTCCCTCATGATCTTTTTTTAATCTTCAATTCTTTTTCATCTTGAGTCTCCTTTTAGCTCCACGAGGCTAAATCTTATTCCAAATTTATTTACAGAGTGCCATTCATCAAAACAATGATCATAACCCTTTCCCGAGCAAGACACCCTTGGGCTGAATCAAGAAGGCAAACAGTAAAATAATTATTTGGTTAAAGTTATTTCAGAAAGCACTCTGCTTGTCTCAGTCCAGCACGCTTGCTGATTCACGAGGCTGGCAGAGGCTGCTGTTGGCTTGTTTATCAGCTGCAGCACCCATTCTAAGCCAATAGTCTGTGTCTTTGATCATTTACTAGAAGTTCTGGAGTCTCACAGAATGTGGCCTGGAGATATTCTTTTTGGATTGTGGTGCCAGCATGAAAAAAAATCTCTCTTCCTGCCAACTGGTGGGCTTCCCTGCTCCCCCCGAGTATAATAGGCTGGGACTTTGACAAATTCTTAACCACCATCAAAACATTTGCACCCTTTGTAGCGAGGCTTAGGATGTGTGGTCAAATTCGGAATCCGTACAAGCTCCGTTGTGCCCTGAGGCAGTCAGAAAGAAGAGGATGGAAGCTAGTACCCATAATGAGAAAATGTGCAGAGGTAGGGAGGAAATTTATTGCTAAATGATTTTGGTGTTCTCCTTAAAGGTAGTAAGGTGGTCTGTGGGGTCAGAGAGGAGAGCTGACATAGCAGACACAGAGACCAGGTGGGGATTCCTCTTCCTCTGTGGTTCCTAAGTGCCCTGTGCCCTTGAAGTTCAAGTGATCCTATAACTAAGAGTTACATGCAAGACATATGTGAAGGGGTGTTAGGGAAGAGTGGTCTAGTGGGAAATGTTCAGGATTTCTTAGCCCAAGATGCCTTTGTTATTGATTTGGCTGGTTGTCTGAGTCTACAGCATATGCCCACTCCTCTGGGCTCTTAGCGGGGTGTCCCCAGGATTAACCCCTATTCTTCAGGATCTTGACTATTGGTTCTGTCTGGCTAGCTAGACTTTTAGCCTTGACTTCCCTGGTGGCTGAGCTGGTAAAGAATGTGTTTGCAATGCAGGAGACCTAGGTTCAATCCCTGGATGGGGAAGATCTGCTGGAGAAGGAAATGGCAACCCACTCCATTATTCTTGCCTGAGAATTCCATGGACAGATCCTGGTAGGCTACAGGCCATGGGCTTGCAAAGGGTCAGACACAACTGTGACTTTCACTTTCTTTTCTTGGAAACATTGCTGCATGTTATGAACAGGATGTTTGTATCCCTCCAAACTTCATATGCTGAAGCCCTCAATCCCAATGTGGATGATGTGTGGAGACTGGCCTTTGGGAGGAGGTGAGATTTAGATGAGGTCATGAGGGTGGGGCCCTATGATGGGATTAGTGCCCTCATAAAGAGAGACATCAGAGAGCTGTGCTGGCATTTCTCTCTCTCTCATCCCTTTGTGAGGACACAGTGAAAAGGTGGTCATCTCCAAGCCAGAAAGAGGGTCTTCACCAGGACCCAACAATGCAAGCACCCCAATCTCAGACTTGCAGCTCCCAGAACTGTGAGAAATAAGTTCTGTTGTTTAAAGCACCCAGCCTGTGGCATTTTGTGATGGCAGCCCAAGCTCACTAAGCTGTTTCAGTAATGCACTAATGATGGTGATGACTATGATGACATCAGTGTCAGTAGTAGCTGTACCAGGGATGTAATGGTAATTCTCTTCTGAGTGTGATTAGAATACATATGATATCTTAAGGAATAGTGGAAAGGGGCTAAATATTACTTTTGGTGCAGACCTTGAGAAGGTCTTAACTTTCTTTTAAGAAGGTCTTAACTTTTTTTTTAGTAAGAGTTAACTTAGCATTTTGTATAGTCAGGAGTTCCTGATTCAAGAAACAGTTGTTCAGTGTTGATGTGAAATTGGGGTTGAGGGGTTGGCAGAGGCCAGACTCCCAGAGTGCTTTTGAGAGTTGAGAGCATGAAACATCTTACAGCTCGAAGAGCCTGGGTAGTGAGTTTACATCAAAGCCACAGTTGACAAAGCTCTGTTGAGAAATGACCTTTAACCATTTCCGTTATTTTTGTTTGCATTTCCCCTCAAGACTTTAACCCTTTAAAGTCACCTTTCACATGCCCACTCCTTTGTGCCAGCACTCAGACAAGTGGGTCTAATGCTCTAGGTTTCCATAGTTGGAGTGGGGCTTACTCTTTGCTGCACAAAAAACAGAGGCTGGAGGGAAATGATAATTCTTTATTGGGGGTCAGTATGGTGTCAGACATGAGCAAAACAAGCATCCACCACCATCATAGAACAGATAAACAAGAGTTCTCCAGGTGGAGAGAAACACTGTGTCATTCTGAGAAGAGAGGTCAGAAACTATTGGGTTGGCTAAGAAGTTTGTTTGGGTTTTTCCACAACATTTTTTTGGAAAAAAACAAATGAAATTCTTGGTCAACCCAACTGAAAGTTACCAAAGTACAAAAGAGCATGTTGCATTTATTAAAGAAAAATTTGAGTATGACTAGAGATTAATGCCCTTGGCCAAGTGGGTTGCCTTTGAATCTGGGAAGGAGAATTGGATTTGGGAGATGACAATTTTGTATTCCAGTGTTCTTCGAGGACTATTGTGAGGGATGTTTAGGAGTTGGACATTACTGCAATCTGATAACTGTGCTATGTGTCCTCCCTAAAATGCCCCCAAATTAATATTTTGAAATTCTAATGCCCAATGCGATGGTGTTAGGAGAGGGATGGGGGTGAGGGGAGGCATTGGAATGTGATGAGCTTATGAAGGTGGGGCCTTCGTGAATGGGATTAGTGCCCTTATCAAAGAGACCCCAAAGAGCTCGCTCCTCCTCCTGCTCCACCAGGTGAGGACACAGTGAGAAGGGGCCTTCAAAGAACCAGAAAGTTCTCACCAGACAGAGAATCTGCTGACAGCATGATCCTGGGCTTCCCAGCCTCCAGAACTCTGGGAAATATGTTTCTGTTGTTTATAAAGCCACCCAGACTATGGTATAGTTTGTTATGATGCCCAAGTGGTTTGAGATAGACCTTTACTTGCCGTTATTTATTTGCAGTTCATTGTTAACCCCTGTCTGCATTGGTAGTGTCAAATAGCAGCCTGTAAGGAGCCTAAATCTGTAAGATGAGCCTGCTTAATTATCTTTTCCAACCAAAGTATTCCTATCATCAGAGAGGACTCAATAAATGCTCCTGGGGAGCATGGAAAATGACTTAGAGCGTGTCTACTGAACATAAATATGCATGTGTGTGTGCGCACGCATGCTCAGTCATGTCCGACTTCTGAAACCCAAGGACTGTAGCACTTCATGTTCCTCTTTCCATGGAATTTCCCAGTAAAGAATGCTGGAGTAGGTTTCCATTTCTTTCTTCAGGAGATCTTCCTGACCTAGGGATTGAACTCGCATCTTCTGCATGGTCAGACAGATTCTTTACCACTGAGCCACCTGGGAAACCTATCAGTATGCACAAACATCTTTTTATAGCTTCTGTTTGAGCTTAAAAGTTAGGTGAATTTGAAATTTTTCTTCTTAAAATGTCATGGGAAAAAATAATTGTAGAATTAGATTGAAAATATGTTTACGTTTTCAATATTCATTCTCCCCTTCTCCTTTATCTGTAAACCTCTCAGTGTGTTCTTGTGTTTGCCATCCCGACATGACAGTATCCACAGGAAAGATGGTGCTGTCTCCAGCACATGGTCAATACTGATTCATCTAAGCCAGTCATGGGGCTCTCATCACAGAGGCCAGTCATTTATTTAGGAATTACGTACAAGAAGGAGATAGGAACATTTTTTCTTGGTCTTAAAAAATAGATGGTGACATATTCCTCTTCTTTTCTAGACATTCTTGTATCTGACATTCTTGTGTTTGAATGTGATGTCTTGGAGCTGTGGTATTTATTCTGTGAATATGGGGTAACCACAGCCTGAGGAGAGTGCTCCTCTGTGGAAAGTGACAAAGCAAAACAGAGAAACAGTCTAGGGATTTGGGGCTTCCCAGGTGGCACAGTGATAAAGAATCTGCCTGCCAATACAGGAGACTCAAGAGATACAGGTTTGATCCCTCAGTCAGGAAGATCCCCTAGAAGAGGAAATGGCAGTCCACTCCAGTATTCTTGCCTGGAAAAAGCCCGTGGGCAGAGGAGCCTGGTCGGCTATGGTTGAGGGGGTCCAAAAGACTCAGACACAACTGAGCACATGAGCACACTGTAGACTTGCCTCTCCGTGATTTCACTGAGTCTCTGGATTAAACAAACTTGGAGTTCGCCTGTGGACCTGCTGCTGTGCAAGGTGATGAAATGTCTGTAGGACACTGAGTTCAGGCTTTCAGACATTCGCAGGATAAAGCTTGCTTTCTTTACCCCTAAACCTTTCAGAAAAGCTGACAGTTCACAGAGAAACACAATAATATTAATCTCATGAATTTGTCTCTCTCCACTCACCACATGTCTTTGAACCCCTTAGATAATTCACACGTGCCTTGTGAAACTCAAGCTACCTCTTTCTTCATGGTGAATAGGTCATATGAACTTAATGCATGTACTTACTCATGATAAAGTATGTAAAAGATAAAAATACATGTTCTATGTTACTGAGTCCATCATACTGCTCACTTCAGGACAGGCCCATAAACTGACAGATGAGCTGTTGGGGCAAGGAATAGTAGTCATTTTAGTCAGAAAACCAGCAGACAGAGAAGACGGGGGACTCGTGTCTCAAAGAACCATCTTAACTCTAGTTATAATTCAGGCTCCTTTGTATACTAGAAGGGGTGAGGGTGTGGCTGGGTGGTGCAAACTTTTCAGAGCTGGCCAGACCCCCAAGGGGATGTGTAATCATTTGTTCTTGTTCCTGTCTGGATAGTGATATTCTGGAAACCTCTAAGAAGACTAATTTTATTCTCTGTTCTGCAACTTTTTATCTCTATATGAATGAAAATTGTTATATATTTAAAGGTCAAGTCTGGGAGACAAAGACTTGAGAAAGGGCTATTGTGTATATTTCAGGCTATAGGTAGCATTCCTCTACAAAGGTGCAACCAAGCACAAAGGTCAGAGCTAAAGGAATAGATCCAATAAGGAATCAGGTTTGTTGTTCTCTGTTACAAGACAGTCATAATGAAATAGCTTCCTATTATATATATGCATATATGTAGATGTGTGTGCTAAGATGCTTCAGGAGTGTCTGACTCTTTGTGACCCCACGAACTGTAGCCAGCCAGGTTCCTATATCCATGGGATTCTCCAGGCAAGTATACTGGAGTGGGTTGCCATGCCTTTCACCAGGGGATCTTCTTGACCCAGAATGTGAACCCGCATCTCCTGCAGCTCCTGCGTGGCAGGGGTATTTTTTTTTTTTTTTTTACCACTGAGCCACTGGAGAAGCCCTTATGTATATACATATCAGTTCAGTTCAGTCATTCAGTCATGTCAGACTCTTTGCGACCCTATGGACTGCAGCACCCCAGGCCTCCCTGTCCATTACTAACACCCAGAGCTTTCTCAGCTCATGTCCATCGAGTCAGTGCTGCCATCCAACCATATCATCTTCTGAACTCTCCTTGTCCTCATGCCTTAACTTTCCCAACATCAGGGTCTTTCCAATGAGTCAGTTCATTACATCAGGTGACCAAAGGGTTGGAACTTCATCATCAGTCCTTCCAATGAATATTCAGGACTGATTTCCTTTAGATTGAGTGGTTTTATCTCCTTGCAGTCCAAGGGACTTTCAAGAGTCTTTTCGAACACCACAGTTCAAAAGCATCAATTCTTCAGTGCTCAGCTTTCTTTATGGTCCACCTATCTCTTCTATACCTGACAACTGGAAAAACCATAGCTTTGACTAGACAAACCTCTGTCAGCAAAGTAATGTGTCTGATTTTGAATACATTGTCTAGGTTTGTCATAGCTTTTCTTGCAAGGACCAAGAGTCTTTTAATTTTATGACTTCCATCACCATCCACAGTGATTTTGGAGCCCAACAAAATACAGCCTGTCACTGCTTCCATTGTTTCTCCATCTATTTTCCATGAAGTGATGGGACTGGATTCCATGATCTTCATTTTTTGAATATTGAGTTTTAAGCCAGCTTTTTCTCTCTTCTCTTTCAGTTTCATCAAGAGATTCTTTGGTTCCTCTTCACTTTCTGTCATAAGGATGGTGTCATCTGCATACCTGAGGTTATTGATATTTGTCCCAGCAATCTTGATTCCAGCATGTGCTTCATCCAGCCAAGCATTTCATATGATGTATTCTGCACATAATTAAAATAACCAAGGTGACCATATACAGCCTTGACATACTCCTTTCCAAATTTTGAACCAGTCTGTGGTACCATGTCTGGTTCTAAGTCTTGTGTCTTGACCTGTATAAGATTTCTCAGGAGGCAGGTAAAGTGATGTGGTGTTCGCATCTGTTTAAGAATTTTCCAGTTTGTTGTGATCCACACAGTAAAAGGCTTTAGCGTAATCAATGAAGCAGAAGTAGATGTTTTTCTGGAATTCTCTTGCTTTTTCTATCATCCAACAGATGTTGGCAACTTGATCTCTGGTTGCTCTGCTTTTTCTAAAGCCAGCTTGAACATTTGGAAGTTCTCAGTTCACATACTGTTGAAGCTGAGCTTGGAGAATTTTGTGCATTACTTGCTAGAATGTGAGATGAGTGCAATTATATGGTAGTTTAAACTTTGTTTGGCATTGCCCTTCTTTCAGATTGGAATGAAAACTGACATTTTTTTCAGTCCTGTGGCCACTGCTGAGTTTTCCAAATTTGCTGGCATATTGAGTGTAGAACTTGCACAGCATCATCTTTTAAGATTTGCAGTAGCTCAGCTGGAACTCTATCACCTCCACTAGCTTTGTTTGTAGTGATGCTTCCTAAGGCCCACTTGACCTCATACTCCAGAATGTCTGGTTCTAGGTGAATGATCACACCATCGAGGTTATCTGTGTCATGAAGATCTATTTTATAGTTCTTCTGTGTATTCTTGCCACCTGTTCTTAATATCTTGTGCTTCTGTTAGGTCCACACCATTTCTGTCCGTTATTGTGCCCATCTTTGCATGAAATATTCCCTTGGTATCTCTAATTTTCTTGAAAAGATCTCTAGTCTTTCCCATTCTATTGTTTTCCTCTATTTTTTTGCACTGATCACTGAGGGAGGCTTTCTTATCTCTCCTTGCTGTTTTTTGAAACTCTGCATTCAAATGGATATATCTTTCCTTTTCTTCTTTGTCTTTAGCTTCTCTTCTTTTCTCAGCTATTTGTAAGGCCTCCTCAGACAACCATTTTGCCTTTTTCATTTCTTTTTCTGGGGATGTTTTGATCACGGCCTCCTGTATAGTGTTACAAACCTCCATCCTGTTTTTCAGGCACTCTGTCTATCAGATCTAATCCCTTGAATCTATTTCTCACTTCCACTGTGTAATTGTAAGGGATTTGATTTAGGTCATACTTGAATTGTCTAGTGGTTTTCCCTACTTTCTTCAATTGAATTCTGAATTTGACAATAAGGAGTTCATGACCTGAGCCTTTTCCTTGGAGAAGGAAATGGCAACCCACTCCAGTGTTCTTGCCTGGAGAATCCCAGGGATGGGGGAGCCTGGTGGGCTACTGTCTATGGGGTCGCACAGAGTTGGACATGACTGAAGCGACTTAGCAGCAGCAGCAGACCTGAGCCACAGTCGGCTCCCAGTCTTGTTTTTGCTGACTGTATAGAGCTTCTCCATCTTTAGCTGCACAGAATGTAATCAGTCTGATTTCTGTATTGACCATCAGGTAATGTCTGTGTGTAGAGTCATCTCTTGTTGGAAGAGGGCCTTTGCTATGACCAGTGTGTTCTCTTGGCAAAACTCTGTTAGCCTTGCCCTACTTTATTTTGTACTCCAAGGCCAAACTTGCCTGTTACTCCAGGTATCTCTTGACTTCCTACTTTTGCATTCCAGTCCCCTATGATGAAAGGGACATCTTTTTTGGGTGTTAGTTCTAGAAGGTCTTGGAGGTCTTCACAGAACTGTTCAACCTCAGCCTCTTCGGCATTCTTGGTTGGGGCGTAGACTTGGATTACTGTGATACTGAATGGTTTGTCTCAGACACAGAGATCATTCTGTCATTTTTGAGATTGCACCCAAGTGCTGCATTTTGAACTCTTGTTGACTATGAGGGCTGCTCCTTTTCTTCTAAGGAATTCCTGCCCACAGTAGTAGATATAATGGTCACCTTAATTAAATCTGTCTGTTCCTGTCTGTTTTAGTTCACTGATTCCTAAAATGGCGATGTTCACTCTTGCCATCTCATGTTTGAGCACTTCCAATTTACCTTGATTTATGGAAGATTCCAGGTTCCCATGCAATATTGTTCTTTACGGAATCTGACTTCTATCACCAGTCACGTCCACAACTGGGATTTGTTTTCACTTTGACTCAACCTCTTCATTCTTTCTGGAATTATTTCTCCACTCTTCTCCGGTAGCATATTGGGCACTTACTGACTCGGGGAGTTCATCATTCAGTGTCATCTTTTGCCTTTTCTTGCTGTTCATATACAAATATATATGCATATATGTATATATGGAAGCTTCCTGATGGGAGAGACTGACTGGAGGAACCAGGGTCTTGTTGTGATGGGTGGGGCCATGCTCAGTAAATCTTTAACCCAATTTTCTGTGGATGGGCTGGGCTGTGTTCCCTCCCTGTTGCTTGATCTGGGGCCAAACTATGGTAAGGTTAATGATGGTAATGGTGACCTCCTTCAAAAGGACTTGTGCAGACACTGTTGTATTCTGTGCCCCTAATGCCATAGCAGGCCACCGCTGACCCATGCCTCCTCTGGAGACTCCTGGACACTCACAGGCAAGTCTGCCTCAGTCTCTCGTGGGGATACTGCTCTTTTCTCCTGGCTCCTGGTGCACAGAAGGTTTTGTTTGTGCCCTCCAAGAGTCTGTTTCCCCAGTCCTGTGGAAGTTCTGTAATCAAATCCCACTGGACTCCAAAGTAAAACTCCCTGGAGGTTCTCTGTCCCTTTGATGGGTCCCCTGGTTGGAAAATCTGTTGTAGGTCCTAGAACTTTCTTAACTCTGCAAGAATTTCTCATTGTTCTGCTGTTTGTGGGTCATCTGCCTGGTGGCTCTATGGTGGGGCTAATGGCAATCTCCTCCAAGAGGGCTTATGCCACATGCTGCGTGACCCAGGTCTGCTGCAGCCAGAGCCCCTGTCCCACAGCAGGCCTCTGTCCCATGTGTCTGCAGGCAATACCAAACATTCAAAAGCAGGTCTGGCTCAGACTCTTGTGGGGTCCCTGGGTCCTAGTGAGTACAAGGTTTTGTTTGAGCCCTCCAAGCATCTCTGGTGGGTATGGGGTTTGATTTTAAACGCAGTTTCACCCCTCCTACTGTCTTGTTGGGGCTTCTCCTTTGCCCTTAGGCGTGGTGTATCTTTTTGGTGGGATCCAACATTCTCCTGTCAATGGTGGTTCAGCAGCGAGTTGCAATTTTGGAGTTCTTGCAGGAGAAGAGAACTCTTTGCATCCTTACCAAGCACCAAGGCCCACAGGAGAAGGGGTCCCCAGATTCTACTCCACTCACAGTTTGCAGCCAATTTCACCTATTGCTGGATTTCCAAGGACATCTTCTGGGAGGCACTCTACAATGTCTGTATCCTGGAATAGTTTTCAGTGTCAGGAGAGGAGCAAACAAGAATTCAACTTCTAATCCTTTATAGCTTCTTATCTCCTATCTTGCATGGATCAGGGGCACCAGCCCTTCTAGGTTGTATTATCCAGCTCCTTCTTTCCCTCTTTCTCTCTCTCTCTTTTTTTAAATTTAGGCTGTGGCCCAGGCACGGGGCCCGTGGAGCAGGTGGGCTGGGGGGAGGATGCAGGTGAGGGGAAGGGCAACAGTCAGTCAGCAGTCAGGCCACCTCTGCCCTTTTTCTTTACACACAACAGAACATATATATATATATGGTCATATGTATATGACTGCATATATTTATTATATGGTTTTATATATACACACACACAAATATATATGTAATTTGTTAGAGATTGTCTAGTGGCAAGGCTTGATTTTGATTTGGGGGGATTCTATTCAATTTAATGCTAGGGGAAACATGTTCTGTGTGCAAAACAGACATCTTGTGAAAGCTAGTTGTTTTTCCCAAAGTCCAAAAGTTTGTAAAATACATTCTCTATACAATATAAACAAGATGCTTTATTTATAACATCTTAATTCCACCTTTCACTATCCTGTTCAGTCCGGTTTCTGCACTAGTTTTCAAACAAGGACTTTGATATGGAACCTGAGTGAGGGCCCCTGGGGGCTCCTCAGAGGCAACGATGGACGCCAGAGAAGCCATTACCTTTCCTTTTAGTTTTCCTGTGCCATTTGTGTTGAAATAAGGCAGAAGAGAGAGAAATCATCTGCACTTTTTCTCTCAACTTTTACTTCAAAAAAATAAATGAGATACTACTTGTGCATCAAACAATGGAATATTTTTCCTGTCATAAATTCTGAAATGTAATTGGTTGGACATCTTTATGGCCACTTTATGTATATCAGTACCTGTTAATTCTGACGTAATTTTTCATGGCTTCCTTACATTTATATGCATGTTTAGGGTTTGGGTTGTGCCTTGTAGTGTATGAAGTATGTAATTAAGCTGCTTGAATTGAATCCTGTCAATATTTTAATACCAAACACTAAAACATATAGATTTTATCTATTCTATGAAATTTCTGGTAGGGGTGAATTTTTCCTACTGTTATTTGTGTGTGAATGGAATTGATTTTTCTTATTATTATGGATTTGTGCATGAATGGAATGGATTTTTCTTATTATTCATTTCTGGAGGAAAAAGTATATATTTTTTGTCTAATAATAAATCTGTATTTTCTTCATCAGAACTGTTTAAGTAACTCTGTTTCTTTTAGCAGTATTCTTAAGTATGGTAAATGGAACAGAAGGAGGGAAACACTCCTGTTTATATGTGGATGAAATTAAACTCAAACTAGAAATTTCATATATCTGGAGGTCAAGCCACGTCTTTGCAGCTGTATTTTCCATCTGTATCTCTTCTTCATGGTCCGTCTCCTAGATTTTCACCCTTTAACATACTGTGCTTTCTCAGTGACTCCTGTTATTGAAAATGACACTAATCTTTTAAGTCTGAATTTTAATCGTCTCATATCCAAATTTTAACCTTAATATGATTTTGTTTGAGCTGTCATTTCTTTTCCTTTCTAGAAGCAAGATGTTAGCAACATAATAGGGTGGTTTAAAATATTAAATTCATATAACCCGTGGACAGGAACAGAATAGATCATTTAGTACAAGGGAAATGATAGAACAAATGTTTACTGGATCTTATTCCTTAAATGTGGAATCAAAGAGTCACCAAACTAAAGGAGCTGATGTGTTCTCCAACCCTTTATCTTGATTTCACACACACGAAGACTCAAGCTCCAAGGAGGGAATAACATGAGAAGGTCACTAAGCTGCCTAGTGACAGAGCAGAAGGCTGAGACCCAGGCCTTTGGATGTCCAGGGAGACATGCTCATCCCCCTGTCAGTGGACCTATACAACCAGTCCTCATTCCAGCCCAAACCTGTATTTGTATTACCCGAGACATCCATCAAAATGCCAGTTGCAAATTGACCTTTCAAAGCATTAAGCGACTTAATTATTTTGCAGAATTTAATTTGATGCTCTAATGCCAGCTCACTGCTGGATTGAGACATTTCCTGTTTCATAAAGTATAATTATTTGTGTATTTTGAGTTTGTTGCTGATAGCAGCATTATTGTTTCTGGGATTAAGGAAGGGCTTTGGATATGCCATACATTCTCATACACATGAAAGTCATTCTACATCTATGATTACCTTCTTCTAAAGTGTCCTTTGAAGAATACTGGTTTAAACTATACAGTTGCTTTTTCCTGATTTAAAACTGGCTGAACATTATAAAAGGGATTTTCAGAACTTTAAAAAGATACATTCAGTGTGAAAGAGAGTCGGGTTGTGTTGGAATTATTGTTACTGATGGCAGGTTTGAAACGTCAGAGTTTGGAGCAGAGAGAGGCAAGGCCAGTAAAGGAGATGGGTGGCTTTTGCCCCTAAAACCCTGAGCTCCTCAAAAGGTTTGAGCAAAGAACTTTTTGATTTTTTGAGTTTTTTCCTGTGGACAATTTTTGAAGTCCTTATTGAATCTGTTACAATATTACTTCCGTTTTATGTTCTGGGTTTTTGGCCCCAAGGCACATGGAATCTTAGCTTCCAACCCAGGGATTGAACCCACACCCCTTGCCTTGAGGGTGGAGAGGGGGGCAAAGTCTTAACCGCTGGACAAACAGAAGAGTCCCAGGAAAGCACTTTTAAAGGCAAGGTGAGGGAGGGGCATGGAGAGGTTAATTGGTGCAAACTGCTTTGTGTTGGAATCCTTTGTTCTTTCGTCTGCCCACCTAGGTCAGGTCTCTATGTTCCTCTAAATCTCCAATGTGACACATGTTATTCTCTGTTCTTCGACTTTCTATCTCTATATAAATGGCTTCCTAAAGCCCTGAGAATAGGCTGTCCTGTATTTTTCAGGCTGTAGGCAATATTCTTTTGCAAAAGGTGCAGAGCCAGTGTGACTAAGGACATGCGAGAAAGCACAAAGGCTGAAGTAAAAGGAGCAGATCTAATAAGTGGAGTCAGATTTCTTCTTCACTAGTACACGTACTAATCTAGAAGTCTTAAATCCACACTTTGGTAACATGATGATTTTGAATAAATCAGTTAATTCTTCTAAACTGTAGTCTCTTTATCCATACAGAATAGAATATATATGGTCCTGTCAGTATTTCTGGTGTTAAAATTGCCTACATATTTGAGAATAAGATCGATACATACAAAGTTGCCTCAAAGAAACAGAATGGACTTTGCATCTGTAGTTCTTATATAATATTTTATTTTTATTTTTTTATTTTACAATATTGTATTGGTTTTGCCATACATCAACATGAATCCACCATGGGTGCACACGTGTTCCCCATCCTGAACCCCCTCCCACCTCCCTCCCCAATCTGTTTTAGTTATTAATAAACTTGTTTAAAGAAATAGTTATTAATCAGAAGAGGAGTCAATCTGCCATGGAATCATAGGGGTAAAAGGAATTTTTGATATAAGCCATGACAGTCCCCTCAAATACATATGAGGGACAAGGAATCCAGGTCCTTACTTCAGATAATCTTGTATCATCCATATGACCATTTCTGTCATTGGATGGATGTGTCAGGGAGGCCTTGATTAAGTTATGAAATGTTCGGTTTAGCTTATCCTGCCTGATCTACTTCTGGGATTGTCAAATACCCTTCTCCTTGTGACCTGACTTCCCAGCAGCTCTGTGGGCTTGCAGCTACTGCATCTCTGACACTGTGTAACGAGGGACCCCATCACCGCTTATGACAATGCTTACTTATTCTTCCTTTCGTGCCGGAGAGTAGGCTGTGCATGGCCCCTTCAGGCTGGCCTCAGGGGACTGACTCTGTTTCCACTTGTGGATCTGTTTGGAACTACTTCTCCCTGTGAGTTTGACGCAGATCTTCCCCACAGAATTTGTTTTGGCTGAAAAGCAGCAGCTACACCAGGAAAGCTCTTCTCATTGTGATGGCAGAATAGCCAAACCAACCCTGAAATGTGTTTCAGGATTTAACTGTATCACATCTACTAAGATCCCAGAGGAAAAAGCAAGTCATGTGGCTGAGTTGAACAGCATCAGTCAGAGAACGGGATTACCCCTACGAAGGTTGGAGGGAGGATGGCTATTTTGAACCATAATCTCCCACAATCTACCTAGAGAAAATATTCTGGCTACTCAGGCATGAGAATTTGAATTCACTAATACTTCTATAAATTAGACACAAGAACTTGGTTACTGTGAAATCTGTATGAAAAACTACCATTTGGGGCCCTTAGGAGAGTTTTTAATTCTTCCTTTAAGGGCTAGTCCCAGAACTGAATTTGTAGTATGGGCATGTTTCCTCTGTGTCTCATCCTGGCTTATTTCTCTTGAGACAGGGCAGGATCTCAGGGTTTGTGTATGAATTAATGAATAAAATATGAATGAATGAGAGCTCCTCAAGAAGCACTCCAAACACAAATATAATCATTTTTATGAGTGATAAAGGTTACAAAAAGATGAAGACCTCTTTGGTGGTGGTCATGGGATTTCCCAGCTCGTACATTGGGGAGGAACCAACACTTTATCCTCTTCTCATGTACCCATCTGGCTGCAGACTTGAGAAGGGACCTCTCTGCTCTAGGAGAGTGGAATTATGTGGGCCCCCATTACTTTATGGCAAATAAAGGGGGGGAAAAGTGGAAATAGTACCAGATTTCTTCTTCTTGGGCTCTAAAATCACTGCAGATGGTGACTGCAGCCATGAAATTAGAAGACGTTTGCTTCTTGGCAGGAAAGCTATGGCAAACATAGACAGTATATTGAAAAGAAGAGACTACTTTGCTGACAAAGGTTCATATAATCAAGGCTATGGTCTTCCCAGTGGGCATGTGCAGTTACGAGAGCTGGACCATAAAGAACATGGAGCACTAAAGAATTCAAACTGTGGTGCTGCAGAAGACTTCTGAGAGTCCCTCGGCCAACAAGGAGATCAAACCAGTCAATCTTAAAGGAAATCAACCCTGAATACTCACTGGATGCTGAAGCTGAAACTCCAGTATTTTGGTCATCTGATGCAAACTGTTGACTCATTGGAAAAGTCCCTGATGCTGGGAAAGATTGAGGGCAGAAGGAGAAGAGGGCATGAGAGAATGAGATGGCTGGATGGCATCACTGATGTAATGAACATGAACTCAGGCAAACTTTGGGAGATGGTGAGAGACAGATGGGCCTGGTGTCTTTGGGGTTGCAAAGAGTCAGACACGACTAATGTCTAAACCACCACTGCTGCTACCACAACCACAATACCCTTCCATAGATCTGATGTTCTGTGGTCTTATCTTCAATTACCTGCTCTGATGCCACATGCCATAGTTCTTACGGGAGAGAAAGCAAAGTGTGTATCAGCCCATGGGAATAAGAAGCAACAGCTCAGGTGTGTCTGTTGGAGGACACAGCTGGGACCTTGGCAGTGTGCAGTCATTAGTCAACAGGAGTAACCCTCAGTCTTGCCAGTCCCCTGTATCTCTGATCGCTCTTCCCACAGGCTAGTTAGTGCACATCATGGGAATAAATCCCACAGAGCGGCAGACTCCTGCGCTGGGCGGTTGCTGCCTCAGTGTAGAACAGGGCTGTCTCTTACCATCTCAGTCAAGTAGTTAACTTTGTACCCAGTTTTAATTTTGTTGGTATTAACTTATCTCTATTCAAATAACTGGTGTGTTACCAGTTTTCTAAATGGACCTGAACAAATGTAAAAGCATACGGCTTTCAGAGGGTATTTATTCTGGAGTGAATATCTGTGTCTTCCGTCAGAAGCCTTGTGTTGAAACCTAACCCCCAAGGTGATGGTGTTAGAAGGGGGGCCTTTGGGAGGTGGTTTCCTCATGAGTGAGATTAAAGCCCCCAGACAGCTCCCTGGCCCCTTCTGTCAGGACACAGCAAAAAGAGGGCCATCTTTTACTCAGGAAATAGGCTCCTGGAGACACTCCATCCACAGGCGCCTCTGTCCTCAATTCCTGGCTCCAGAACTGTGAGGAAGAAGTTTCTGTGGTTTTTAGGCCCCTAGTGTGCGGTTTGTATTCTGTGACAGTAGCCTGAGCTTATTAAGACAGCCCTGAAGTAGAAATGGAGACCATAAGACAGACACATGTGTTCTTCGGCTTTGTAGGAGGGAGTAGATACAACATGGGGCTTCCCTGGTGGCTCAGCAATAAAGAATCTGCCAGTGCAAGCGATGCACATTCCATCCCTGGGTCAGGAAGCACCCCTGGAGAAGGAAATGGCCACCCACTCCAGTGTTCCTGCCTGGAAATTCCTATGGACAGAGGAGCCTGACGGGCTATAATCCATGCGATTGCAATGAGTCAGATACAACTTAGCGATTAAACCACAACAACAAATACCGCACAAGAGTATGCTATCCATTTTGATATTTGGCAAAACTAATACAATTATGTAAAGTTTAAAAAAAAAAAAAAAAGAGTATGCTATCCATGCAGTGAAATTAAAAGCCACATTAGAAAGAGACCAAGAATAAAGCCTTCATCAGTGTGTTCACACACATGTGTGTGCAGTACACACCATCTTCGGGGAGTCCTGCTGTGGGAACAGAGGTGGGGAGGTGAACGTGTCAGAGGGAACAGGAAACGCAGGACATTTTGAGATTCAGTGGGTGCACCCCACCCGGATGCCTTCTCTGTTCTGTCTTCCTGCCTGCGCTGCACTGGCCCCCACCCCACCAGGGCCCACGCATCTCCTAGTCTCCTTCGCTCCGTGTCTGCTTACTGGCAGGTGAATAAAGCTGGAATGAGTAGTGTGCCTAAGGATGTAAAAGGCATACTTGAGGAACTTTGTATCACTTCTACTGAGGCCACAACTGCCACAATCAGTTTTTTAATCCTTTCTGCCCTTCCAGTCATTTTGATGTGTACCTTAAGTCTCCAGGTTCATTTTCTGTTAACCTGACTTGACAACTAACAGGAATATTTATTCTCCTGTCAATCAGATGCTATCTTTGAGTTTTCCCCTCTCTACTTTCCATAGTCGGCATACCTTGCAACCTCCTTTCTGTAGAAAGTTGCTGGAATGACTATTTATTTATATTTTTTTTAAAAAATGGTGCTCTCTCTGACTGTGTGGTTTGGACCCACCTGGAGAACTCCCTCCTTTTCTGGAAATAGCTGCATGGTTGGGTTTCTGCTAAGAGCAGAATTTGATTTGCTCCCACACCTTCGTGTTTTGTTCAGTGCCCTTTTGGAGTTTGGCAAAATTACTTTTAATTATCTCTGCTGCTTCCTTTAATAAGTAGCTTTGAGCAGTTTCCAAGGGCCTCCTCTCATCTTCCTGCATGAGACTGCTCTTGCTTCTCCAAAACACATTAAAAGGAGATACTGATGGCAAGTTGGCACCGTTACGTTTTAGTCTCAGTATCCGCGGGGGAGCTGGGAACTGCTAGGTTAAAGGTGGCACCTGCTTGCAACAGAACATGGCCTATTTTGGGAATCTAGGCCTTCAGCTGTTGTGATAATTGCAATGGCAGATCCACCCTCCCCTCTCCTCCCACCTCACACTGTTCCTGGTGCTTGCGGTGCAGAAAGCATTGCCAACCTCTGGGGGGCTGGGAGATCATGTGAATTATTTCCACACTTATTTTGGGGCCCATTGAAATTTTGTTGTTGTTCTGAGATACAGTGATACAAGATGGGGAAACTCTAGATGCAAATCATGGAAAAACAAAACAAAACAAAACACAGGTGCTCAGTGTGTGGGCCAGGAAAGCAGACATTGGTTCCCTAAGATTAGTAACTTGCCTAATGCTTTCAAACTCCACTTTCCTGAGGGATTCCAGTACCTTCATTGTAATCCTATCTTGTATTTCATTTGCCAGGATAAGATTCATGTGTTTAAGGAAGAAGAATCAAGCTTATTTAATTCCTTCAGCAGCCACTAGGTACCTATACTTGTTGGGTAAACAATTTATTGAGAAGTTCAACTCACTGGACTTGTTCTGCCTTAGCTTTGTCTTCTGTATCAATATAGGCCTCTGGATATTTGAACATACACTCTTTTCTCCTTTGGTGTAAGAGAATGAGTAACCCTCTCTTGGTAAGGTCAACCTGGCCATTTTGCATATTGGCCACTGTCACTGTCTTCTTCTCATTACTCAAGCTGTGAAGCTAACAATTAGCCCTCTGCCTTGTACTTTCCATGAAATCAGAAGACGGTTGTTTCCTGGTTGGAAAATGATGACAAACCTAGACAGTGTGGCGAAAAGCAGAGACATTAGCCAGCCAACAAAGGTTTGTATAGTCAAAGCTATGGTCTTCCCAGTGGTCATGTACATTTGTGAGAGCTGGACTGTAAAGAAGGCAGAGCACCAAAGAATTGATGCCTTCTAATGGTGGTGCTGCAGAAGACTCTTGAAAGTCCCTTGGACAGCAAGGAGATCAATCTTAAGGGAGATCAACCCTGAATATTCACTGGAAGGACTGATGCTGAAGCCAAAACTCCAGTATTTTGGTCATCTGATGCAACAGCTGACTCATTAGAAAAGTCCCTGATGCTGGGAAAGATTGAGGGCAGAAGGAGAAGGGGACAACAGAGGATGAGATGGCTGGATGACATCTCTGATGCAATGAACATGTACTTGGGCAAACTCCGGAAGATGGTGAGCGACAGGGAGGCCTGGCATGCTGCAGTCCATGGGGTCACAGAGAGCTTGACATTACTGGGAGACAACAACAACAACTTGTACTTTCTATCCTTCCTTTCTTCCAGAATATCTGTCTTTTACCCTCTCTCACTTCATTGCAGCCATGAAATTAAAAGATGCTTACTCCTTGGAAGGAAAGTTATGACCAACCTGGATAGCATATTTAAAAGCAGAGACATTACTTTGCCAACAAATGTCCATCTAGACAGGGCTGTGGTTTTTCCAGCGGTCATGTATGGATGTGAGAGTTGGACTGTGAAGAAAGCTGAGCACCGAAGAATTGATGCTTTGAACTGTGGTGTTGGAGAAGACTCTTGAGAGTCCCTTGGACTGCAAGGAGATCCAGCCAGTCCCTCCTAAAGGAGATCAGTCCTGGGTGTTCATTGGAAGGACTGATGCTGAAGCTGAAACTCCAATACTTTGGCCACCTCATGCAAAGAGTTGACTTATTAGAAAAGACTCTAATGCTGGGAAGGATTGGGGCCAGGAGGAGAAGGGGACGACAGAGGATGAGATGGCTGAATGGCATCACCCACTTGGTGGATATGGGTTTGGGTAGACTCTGGGAGTTGGTGATGGACAGGGAGGCCTGGTGTGCTGCAATTCATGGGGTCGCAAAGAGTCAGACACAGCTGAGCGACTGAATTGAACTTGCTCTCCATATCCTTCCCTCCAAATATATTTATCCTCTTTTTCCTAAAAAAAAAAGAAAAAGAAAGAAAAGAAAAAAAGCAAAAACTAAGCTAGCTAACTAAAACTCAAATAAAAAAGGAAGGCAATTAAATATCTTGAGTTACCCACTCCAATAATTGTTCTGTATTGTTTTCTTCATGGGATGCTATTAATATCAGTTTATTTTGAAGGTTGAGTGGCAACAAGAACTATGGAAATGATTATTTTTTTCCTAAGCATATTGTTGAGAATATTGTTTATCATAATATACAGTAATTTGGAAAACAAGACTCATAGGAGAGAATTATAATATTTAAATTGATAGGCCATGTGGCTTCTAAGTAATTGATTTCTCTTTCTTGTAAATGATCTTATGAAAATAGGTTTTTTTTTTTTTTTCTTGGTAACAGCTTAAAAACATAGAACTCAGGGTACAGCTCACCCATGGTATTAATCCATTAAATACTGTTCACTGTTTTATTAGGCTCATTCTTGACTTCATTTCATGATCTTACCTTTCCTCAGATTTATTTTGAAGGCCAGCATAAATATCAACAAATGGTATTCTTTTCCTTCCCCATGAAGTGACCAATAACATAGTCACGACCTGATGCTCAGGTGTCCTTTTAAGTCTTTTAGGTGCTTTTGTCTCCACAATTCATAAACTCTGGACTCTTTCGTTCTCTGCTCTTGGTTCCGGTACTTGTATGGGTGTTTCCTGTTCCTAAATGATGCGCCCTGTTTCCGTTTCTTTACTTGTCTGGTTTCTGTCTGTCTCATCCACTGTCGTGTATTATCTGTTACTTCAGTGGGAATAACCATCTGGTGTGTAGTCTCTGCCCCCAGCGTCTTTCTGTGGCTCGTGTTGTACTTATCTGTCTGTCTTCCAGGAGCCTTCATTTCTGACCTTGATGGTCCTCAGCTTTTGGTTAACAGAACTCACCGTCTCCTGTCCTCAGCCTGGCTGCATTACTGCTTTAGTTTCTGTGTGTTTTGCTGACTTTCTCCCAACCTTGGACCTCAAGCCCACTTTGCATGCATGTGCGCTCAGTTGTGTCCAACTCTTTGTGACCCTGTGGACTGTAGCCCACTTGGCTCCTCTCATCCATGGGATTTTCCAGATCCTGGAATGGGTTGCCATTTCCTCCTCAAGGGGATCTTCCTGACCCAGGGATCATGCCTGAGCCTCCCTGTGTCTCCTGCCTTGGCAGGCATGTTCCTTCCCACTGAGCCACCTGGGAAACTCAGAGCCCACTCTGTACCAATTCTGTCTTCTTGTTACTGACCTTCCAAGGCAATTCCCTGCTGTTCACTAACTTACACAGGAACTGTGACATCTGGCCTCTTCCTCAGGTGTACACTGCTGGCAGGTTAATCTTCATGTATTCATAACTCAGGGGCAGTCTTGAGGCATGTAGGAGTGAGCAAGGCCATTAGAATCAGGGAGCCGGGGTTGAGTCCTCACGTTGGTTCTCACTAGCATAACCGAGTTACTTTATCTCACAATGTCACTTCAAAGTTGGTTGTGTAAGTCATTACAGACTGGTTTATTAGGCCTAGTAAACAATTCCAGTGCTTCTAACAACAAGGTTTTATTTCGTTCTTACATTCCATGACAAACATGAAATGGTAGAGGATTATGATGGAAAAAGGCAGCACTGTGCTGTTTTGTTGCCTGTGTGAATCAGTTGCTAAGTTGGGTCTGACTCTTTCTGACCTTATAGACTATAGTGTTCCAGGCTCCTCTGTCCTCCACTAGATCCCAGTTCAGTTCAGTCACTCAGTTGTGTGGTTAACTGGTTTTATCTCCTCACAGTCCAAGGGACTCTCAAGAGTGTTCTCCAACACCACAGTTCAAAAGCATCAGTTCTTTGGTGCTCAGCTTTCCTTATAGTCCAACTCTCACATCCATAAATGACTACTGGAAAAACATAGCCTTGACTAGACAGACCTTTGTTGCCAAAGTAATGTCTCTGCTTTTTAATATTCTGTCTAGGTTGGTCATAGCTTTTCTTCCAAGGAGGAAGCATCTTTTAATTTCATCGCTGCAGAAACCATTTGCAGTGATTTCAGAGCCCCATCCCCCCAAATAGTCTGTTACAGTTTCCATTGTTTCCCCATTGATTTGCCATGAAGTGATGGAAGATGCCATGATCTTAGATTTTGAATGTTGAGTTTTAAGCCAGCTTTTTCAGTCTCCTCTTTCACTTTCATCAAGAGGCTCTTCGGTTCCTCCTCACTTTCTGCCATAAGGGTGGTGTCATCTGCATATTTGAGGTTATTGATATTTTCCCCAGGCAATCTTGATTCTAGCTTCTTCTTCATCCAGTCTGGCATTTCACATGATGTACTCAGCATAGAAGTTAATTAAATAAGCAGTGTAACAATACACAGCCTTTATGTACTCCTTTCCCACTTTGGAAACAGTCTGATGTTTCATGTCTGGTTCTAACTATTGCTTCTTGCCTGCCTACAGATTTCCAGGAGGCAGGTCAGGTGGTCTGGTATTCCCATTTCTTGAAGAATTTTCCACAGTTTATTTTGATCCACACAGTCAAAGTCTTTAGCATAATCAATAAAGCAGAAGTAGATATTTTTCTGGAATTCTCTTGCTTTTTTGATGATACAGTGGATGTTGGCAATTTGATCTCTGGTTCCTCTGCCTTTTCTAAATCCAGCTTGATCATCTGGAAGTTCATGGCTCATGTACTGTTGAAGCCTCACTTTTTTGAGCATTACTTTACTAGTGTGTGAGACGAGTGCAATAGTGTGGTAGTTTGAACATTCTTTGGCGTTGCCCTTCTTTGGGATTGGAATGAAAACTGATCATTTCCAGTCCTGTGGCCACTGCTCAGTTTTCCAAATTTGCTCACATATTGAGTGCAGCACTTTCACAGCATCATCTTTTAGGATTTGAAATAGCTCAACTGGAATTCCATCACCTCCACTAGCTTTGTTTGTACTTGACTTCGCATTCTAGGATGTTTGGCTCTAAGTTAGTGATCACACCATTGTGGTTATCTGGATCATGAAGATCTTTTTTGTTTAGTTCTTCTGTATATTCTTGCCACCTCTTATTAATATCTTCTGCTTCTTTTGGGTCCATATCATTTCTGTCCTTTATCGAGCCCATCTTTGCATGAAATGTTCCCTTGGTACCTCTGAGTTTCTTGAAGAGGTCTCTAGTCTTTCCCATTCTATTGTTTTCCTCTATTTCTTTGCATTGATCACTGAGGAAGGCTTTCTTATCTCTCCTTGCTATTCTTTGGAATTCTGCATTCATATATCTTTCCTTTTCTCCTTTGCCTTTTGAGTCTCTTCTTTTCTCACCTATTTGTAAGGCCTCCTCAGACAACCAGTTTGTCTTTTTGAATTTCTTTTTCTTGGGGATGGTCTTGATTACTGCCTCCTTTACAATGTCACAAACCTCCATCCTATTCTTTAGGAACTCTGTCTATCAGATCTAATCCCTTGAATCTATTGGTTAATTCCACTGTATAATTGTAAGGGGTTTGATTTAGGTCATACCTGAATGGTGGTTTTCCCACCAAAATAGTGGTTTTCCCTACTTTCTTAAATTTAAGTCTGAATTTGGCAATAAGGAGTTCATGATCTGAGCCACAGTCAGCTCTCAGTCTTGTTTTTGCTGACTGAATAGGGCTTCTCCACCTTTGGCTGCAAAGAATATAATCAGTCTGATTTTGGTTTTGACCATGTGGAGAAGTCCATGTGTAGAGTCTTCTCTTGTGTTGTTGGAAGAGGGTGTTTGCTATGACCAGTGCATTCTCTTGGCAAAACTCTGTTAGCATTTGCTCTGCTTCATTTTGTACTCCAAGGCCAAATTTGTCTGTTACTCCAGGTATCGCTTGCCTTCCTACTTTTACATTTTAGTCCCCTGTGATGAAAAGGGCATCTTTTTTGGGTGTTAGTTTTAGAAGGTCTTGTAGGTCTTCATAGAACTGTTTAACTTCAGCTTCTTCAGCATTACTGGTTGGGGCATAGACTTGGATTACTGTGATATTGAGTAGTTTGCCTTAGAAACGAGCAGAGAGCATTCTGTCATTTGTGAGATTGCATCCAAGTGCTGCATTTCGGACTCTTGTTGACTATGATGGCTACTCCATTTCTTCTAAGGGACTCTTGCCCAGAGTAGTAGATATAATGGTCATCTGAGTTAAATTCACCCATTCCTGTCCATTTTAGTTTGCTGATTCCTAGAATGTTGATGTTCACTCTTGCCATCTCCTGTTTGACCACTTCCAATTTGCCTTGATTCATGGACCTAACATTCCAGGTTCCTATGCAATATTGCTCTTTACAGCATCGGACCTTGCTTCTATCAACAGTCACATCCACTGCTGGGTGTTGTTTTTGCTCTGGCTCCATCCCTTCATTCTTTCTGGAGTTATTTCTCCACTGATCTCCAGTAGCATATTGGGCATCCACGGACCTGGGGAGTTCATCTTTCAGTGTCATATCTTTTTGCCTTTTCCCAGTGTTCATGGGGTTCTGCAGGCAAGAATACTGAAATGGTTTGCATTCCCTTCTCCAGTGGATCACATTTTGTCAGAACTCTCCACCGTGACCCATCCATCTTGGGTGGCCCTACATGGCATGGCTCATAGTTTCCTTGAGTTAGACAAGGCTGTGGTCCAGAGTTATCTCCTAGACTTTGCTCAAATTCATGTCCATTGAGTTGATGATGGTGTCTAAGCATCTCAGCATCTGCTGTCCCCTTCTCCTTTTGCCTTCAGTCTTTCCCAGCATCAGGGTCTTTTCTAATGCTGTTTTGGTAATGGCCTTCAATGCTGTGTCCCTGGCGCAATGCAGGCAACCTTTTCTCAGCTTCATTGCCAAAGCAATCCTACTGCCCTGGCTAACTTCAAAGGGTTGGAGGGTAAATAGATGACCCATTACTCTCAGGCTTGGCTGAGCAGAAGCTATGTGAGCTGCTGTAATTTATTTCCTCTTCCACAAGACTGGCTTTACTCAGATAGGATGTGCCCCTTTAGCTCTGAGTAAAATGATGTGGAATGGAATTGTTATTGACTTGGTGAATAAATTGCAATGTAATTGGTAAATAAATGTCTGTTATTCTAGGCTATAGAAATTTAGGGGTCATTTGTTACTGCAGCACAACCTAGTGAGTACTGAGTAAGACATCTAAATAATACTTAAAGAAATGGGGAAGTGTTATAATCCATGTGATTCCTTAAACAATTTTGTAGCAGTTACTAGATTAATTGTTTCTGGTCAGGCCCTTGATCATACAGATTCCCTGCTTAAACATGTTTTTCTTAGACTAGTCATTTTCTTAGTCTATCTGTCTAAGATATTCTTCTGTACTGACTTCAACCATTTTTCAAAATCCATTATTTATTAATCTCAGCCATTGACTTTGTGTGCAGTTGAGCTTCTAATGACCTCAGTTTCCTTCTTATAATTTATTAATTTGTGATTCCCTTCTTTGTAATTTCTTCCTGTAGTGTTCTTTCAACATTTTTCCCTGAATACAATTTCCAATCTCTATTCTTCAAAGGCCACCTTCTACCGATTTTCCATTCTTGAAAAGTTTCCTCATCCATCATCAGCCCTCTTCCTCCAGTTTTTATAACATCAGAACAACATCACAAGTAAGCATATTATTTTCTTATTTTACAGCTTATGAATGTGCTTTATTTATTTGAGAGAGACTCTGTATGAGAATCTTGGTAGAGCCTTGAAACTTAAGAGCACTTATTAGATATTGAATGGAAGAACACCTCTATACTTAATGTTGTATTTGGTTCTAAAACAAGCCAAATCTGTTAAAAAAAAAAAAAAAAACAAAAACTTTCAGAAGTAAACAGCATTTCTATCAAAAACTTTACTTATTGAAAAGAGCCTTACAGAGACCACAGAATTCATAGTCAGAGTTTGTTAGGTTAGTATCAACTATGGAATGTATGTGGAAAGAAGATAAAGTATGTGAAAGATCATGGCAGAGTTATTTACTATAAGGATCAATGTGAAAGCGTGACTTTGGCAACTTCAACTTTAATTCACAGTTATTGCCTATCTTTTTAGAACAGATGTATATTCATCCTTGTTTTTAAAATACATTTTTCTCCCCTCAGAGATTCCTCCCAAGTCATTAACTCTCAGACCAACCATACCTTTTCTGAGCCTTTTTATCCTTGTGAAGACAAAGGTACTTCTATTTCTTATTATCTGTGCCTCACTACTCCTCTTCTCTTCAGGGGTCTCTGGATCTGTATTGACTTCATTAGCAGTCTCCCTGTATCAGAAGAAGAAACTTTGGCTTTTATAAGCCCTGGGGCTTCAGAGGTATATTGGCTGTGTTCACTTAGAAACTCTTGGCTTATTGGTCAGTTGGTATTCAGACTCTCATTAGCCTCAGGGATTCATGATTGGAATAATTTGTTCCAGATGGCAAGAGAGAAAGCCTGGGCATCGGCTTATAATTAAATCCAACTTTCAGAGTTTAAGTCTGAGATATGGAAAGGCAGCACACATTCTATAAAGGAGAATCACACAGTAGTTTTCAAAATATAAATATCATACACTCATCTGCCAATACAGAGAGAGCACATATGCTTGAAACTGATTTATATAAATATATATATATATGTATATCTCACAGATTTATACACACACAGACATATACTTATCACTGGGCGGAATCAAGAAAATGTATAGAAAAGATACTGTAGTTATATTGTTATGGATACAAAGCCTCCATTTAGGAAATAGAAAGTCATATAACACTATAATGATGATTATGTACATGGGGCAGACAAGCAAATCATTTTACATGAGACATAAAGAAAATCCATTACCACACTTAAAGGCTTTCACACTCCTCTCTCAGTGATTAAACATGGAGATGAAAAATAATTATATATATTTGAACAACACTACCATGACAACTTGAATAACTAGGTACATCTTCTTTGCGAAGACACATAAAATATTTACCAATATAGCTGGGCAGTAGAACCAATTTCATTCATTTCAAAAGCTTGAAATCATACAGAATTCATACACTGACCACAATGGACTTGAATGAGAAATAGTAACAAATAAGATGTTTTAGTTTGCTGGGACTGCCACTGCAAAGGACCATAGACCTGGTGGGTTCAAGTTCGCTTGCCCCAATTCTAGAGGCTGGGTGTCCGAGATCGAAGGTGTCAGCACAGCTGGTCTCTGTTGTGGCCTCTCTACTTGGCTCATAAGCGGTGTCTTCCCCTGTTTCTTTGCATGGACTTCCCTTGCTGCCTGTTGGTATCCAATTCTTCTTTTCTTAAAAGGACCCTTTCATTGGATTAGGGCCCACCCTAATGAGCTCATTTTTACTTAATCACCTCCTTAAAAATCTGTAATTCTAAGAGAGGTATTCATAGCTTCAAATGCTTGTATGAGAAAACAGTGACAATTCTAAGTAAAGAAATCTGATTTGCCACCTCAAAAATATTACTTAGAGGAAAGCAAAATAAACCGGAAGTAAGCAGATGAAAAGACATAATAAACGTATAGGAAAATAAAATAGCAAACAAATACATAACTCACAAAAAGGCAAAAGCTGGCTACTTAAAAAGATTAATAAAATTGAGAAAATGCTAGCAAGACTAGTCAGGAGAAAATGAGAGGAAAGGAGAAAGGCAGAAGTGTGGTTTAATGGGGAAAGGAGACGAACAAGTGTTGATGGAAAAACTGTATACACATATGGAAAAAACTCAGTCTCATTCATACACACCACATCCAAACATTGCTCCCACGTTGGCCATAAATTTAATTATAACAACTAAAATTTTCAAGCTCATAGACTACATATTCAAGGATTTTTGCAACCTTAGACTAGGCAAAGATTTCCTAGAATGCAGAAAGCACTAAGCATCAGAAAAAAATTAATAGTATTTCTTTTTGAATTGTGCTGAGATTCATGGGGTCACAAAGAGTCGGACATGACTGAGCAACTGAACTGAACTGACTGATAATTGACATACAGTATATTAGATGCATGTGTATGACCTAATCATTTGAGAGAGAGATATATATATATATTAATTAGACTTATTTTGATGATCATTCCAACAATATATGTTGGAATATGGAATATATGGAATATATGGAATTCCAACATATATTGTTGGAATGATCATCAAAATAAGTCTAATTAATATCCATCATCACACATATTTATGCATTTTTCTCCTTGTGATGAGGTCTTCTAAGATCTCTCTTAGCAACTTTCAAATATATAATAGAGTTATTAGCTATAGTCACCATACTGTACATTATATCCCCAGTACAAATTTATTTTATTTTGACCACCTTCATGCATTTTGACCACCCCTCCAGCCCCTACCTCTGGCAGCTACCAATGTGTACTCTGTAACTATGAATTTTGTGTGTGTGTGTTTTTAAATGTCACATATCTGTAAGATCATATAGTATTTGCCTTTCTCTGTCTTATTTCACTTAGCATAATATACTCTGTGCGTATTGTCACAAATGGCAAGATTTCCTTCATTTGGATGGTTAAGTAATATTCCATTGTATACATATATCACATTTTCTTTCTTCATTCATCCACCAACGGACATTTAAGTTGCTTTCATGTCTTGGCTATTGTGATTAATGCTTCAGTGAACATGGGACAGCAGATACTTCTTCAAGAACTTGATTTCATTTCTTTTGGATACATACCCAGAGGTGAGATTGCTGGATCATGTGGCAGTTCTATTTTTTTTTTTTTTTGTAGTTCTATTTTTAAATTTTTTGAGGAGACTCCTTATTGTTTTTCATAGTGGTTGCCTCCATTTACATTACCACCAATAGTACTTGAGTTCCCTTTTCTCTACGTCCTTGCCAACACTCGTTATTTCTTTTTCTTTTTTGACAATAGCTCTTCTAAGAGGGATGAGGTGATATATCACTGTGATTTTGATTTGCATTTCTTCCATGACCAGTGATACTGAGCACCTTTTGGGTACCTATTGGCTATCTATACATGTCATCTATGAAAAAATGTTCACAAAATCCTCTGCTCATTTAAAAAAAAAAATTATTGGGGCATAGTTGATTTGCAATGCTGTGTTAGTTTAAGTGGACAGCAAAGTAAAACAGTTACACACACACACACACACATCTTCACTCTTTTTTAGTTTTTCCCCCATATAGTCCATTAGAGAGTACTGAGTAGTTTCTTATGCTATACAGTAGGTACTTATACCTATTTTATATATAGTACTGTGTGTGTATATATATGTGTATATATATCTCTCTCAGTCTCCCACGTTACCCCTCCCCTCCTTACCCCTGGCAACCATAAGTGTGTCTTCTTTATCTGTAACTCTACTTATGTTTTGTAAATAAGTTCATTTGTACCCATTTAATTAGATTTCATATATTAGCATTCTCATATTTTTCTTTCCGTGTCCGACTTGCTTCACTCAATAAAACAACCTCTAGGTCCATCTATGTCGCTGTAAATGGCGTTGTTTTGTTCTTCATTATGCCTAATACTGCCCATTCTTAAATCCAATTGTTTGGAGTATTTTTCTATTGAGTCACAGAAGTTCTTTATATATTTTGGACATATTAACCCCTATATGATTTGCACATGTTTTCTCCCATTCTACAGTTTTCCTTTTCACGTTTTTGATAGTTTCTTTTGCTGTGCAGAACCTTTTTAGTTGGATGTAGTCTGGTGTGTCTGTTTTTGCTTTTGTTGCCTTTATGTTTCGTGTCAAATCCAAAAAGTCTTCATCAAGACCCATGTCAAGGAGCTGCCACCTATGTTTTTTTCTAGGAGCTTTATGATTTCAGATATTGCTTTCATGTCTTTAATCCATTTGGAATTAATTGTTGGATGTGGTGTAAAGTAGTGGCCCAGTTTCATTCTTTTGCATCTGGGTGTCCAGTACCATTTTTTGAAGAGAATTGTATGAATATACAATGAATTGTATGAATATTCAATGGAGAGTGGAAAAGTTGGCTTAAAGCTCAACATTGAGAAAACTAAGATCATGGCATCCAGTCCCATCATTTCATGGGAAATAGATGGGGAAACAGTGGAAACAGTGTCAGACTTTATTTTTGGGGGGCTCCAAAATCACTGCAGATGGTGATTGCAGCCATGAAATTAAAAGACACTCCTTAGAAGGAAAGTTATGACCAACTTAGATAGCATATTAAAAAGCAGAGACATTCCTTTGCCAACAAAGGTCCATCTAGTCAAGGCTATGGTTTTTCCTGTGGTCATGTATGGATGTGAGAGTTGGGCTATAAAGAAAGCTGAGTGCCAAAGAATTGATACTTTTGAACTGTGGTTTGGAGAAGACTCTTGAGAGTCCCTTGGACTGCAAGGAGATCCAACCAGTCCATCCTAAAGGAGATCAGTCCTGGGTGTCCATTGGAACGACTGATGTTGAAGCTGAAACTCTAATACTTTGGGCACCTGATGCGAAGAGATGACTCACTGGAAAAGACCCTGATGGTGGGAGGGATTGAGGGCAGGAGGAGAAGGGGACGACAGAGGATGAGATGGTTGGATGGCATCACCGACTCGATGGACATGGGTTTGGGTGAACTCCGGGAGTTGGTGATGGACAGGGAGGCCTGGCATGCTGTGGTTCATGGTGCTGCAAAGAGTCAGACACGACTGAGCGCCTGAACTGAACTGTATGAGTGCCCCATTGTATGCTCATGGTTCCTTTGGTGCCGTGTTTTGATTGATCTTATATGGCCGCATTAATGTCTGGGCTCCTTTGTTTTTGTTTTTAATCCACATGGCTTCTCTCTTTCTCCTGAAACACTGACTTTTCAGAACTAGACCGAGTCTCTCTGCCATTATGGATCCACTCTTGATGCTTTCATAGGCTCCACTGAAGGCACACTGGGAGCTCTTTGAGCACACCAGCCTTCATGGATCTATTCCTCCCTTAAAATTAGCAACTCCATCCAGTTGGGTTTCTCAGTCAGCAGAGGACTCTCGCACACTGATTTGCCCACAGGAACTGGACTGGGAAATGTGCTTAGGGTAAGTTGTGCAGAAATGAAGGGGGCAAGCTTGGGCAGGAGGAGAAGCTCCACTGAATCCAGAGGCAGGAATACCTTCTCCCATCCCACAGGGGACTCTCCAGCCTCGGGCAAGACCCAGAGATGCTCTGCTGACTCTGCTGGCAACTGGGGAGGGTCTGAAAGGGGACTGGGTGGATGAGAACTATCCAGAATTCTACCAGGGCAACCAGAATTACAGCTGAGCCGCAGTGAAAGGTGACATAGCAATCTGGAAACAAAGGCAGACCGGAGCAGAACAGTCTGTTCATTTCCATGATTTCTTTCCCCCTTTGCCCTTGAAAATTCTTAGCACTGACTTGACCCAAATCTGTTGTATTTCAGTGTCCAGACCTGTCTCAAGACCTTTCTTGACCAGGTGCACTCAAGAAGTGTAAAGAGCAGTACATTGTCTATTCCCCCTTCAGGGCATGACTGGCACTGTAACATACAATGATGTTTTCTGTCAGGTCTCTTTTGAATGAGGGAGAATGAGATTATTTTGCTTATCTATGTATTAAAAAAAGATACGTTAGTTGCTCAGTCATGTCTGACTCTTTGGGGCCCCATGGACTAGCCCACCAGGCTTCTCTGTCCACAGAATTATCCAGGCAAGACTGCTGGAGTGGGTAGCCATTCCCTTCTCCAGGGGATCAAACCTGCATCTCCTGCATTAGCAGCAAATTCTTTACTACTGAGCCACCAGGGTATTCCTAGCACCAAATCCAGCACTGGTTATAGAGCAGAATATCTACCAACTGCCTAGCTGCATAGCAGAAGGTTCTGAAAAGAACACAGAGTTAGGGGTGTTCTCACATAGAAGTGAAGAGAGGTCTCACGGGCAAAGAATGTGGGAATCTGTCCAGCCTCTATGTGCTTTTTGAGGTCTGAAGCTAGGTTGTGATGGTAACTAAGTATAACTAGGGAGAAATTGGCTTTCTAGTGTCAAAGGTTGGTAAGAGCCACCTTAGGGAATGGAAAACAAAGCCAATTAGGGGCTAGAGGAATAATACTGAAAACTTGGCTCAATAAAAATTAAAACAAAACAAAACAAAACACCATAAATGTGTAGGGATATGACCCAGGAGGTTTATGTGACTTTCTCTAGAGCTTGGCTAGAAGTAATTGGAAGAAAATAGTTGGTGATATCTGAGATTGGGACAGGCAGAACAGGTACAGCAGGAGTTCAAAAAAGAACACAATTTAAGGGTCCCAGTGAAAATGGATTGGAAATAATTCATCCAATTGAAGTCACAGTATTTTATAATATTTCAGTTGAAGGGTAACTTTGAATGGAAACTTATTTTTCTAGTTGGAGGAAAATTAAAAACCTTCAAAGATTTACTTAAAAGATATCCTTTTAATAACACCAGAATGAGATTTGAAGAACCTCTCTTTAATTAACCTTTAACTGAATCCCCGTAAAATATTTTTGTTTACATGAGTGCTGACTTCGAATGAAAGTGGATAAGAGTAGTATACAGTATACAGAGTAGTATACAGTAAGTTAAACTTTTAAACATTTTGTGTCTTGCTGAAGACCTTTTATGAAAGAATTACTAAAGCAAATATGTAAACATAATTTGAATTATGGACCCAAAATATAAAGGAGACCATGTCTGCCTTTGCTTTAGGAAGCTGAGTTTCAAGGGAAGCAGAAGTAACCACTCCTGAAGCCACACGCAGTGAGTATGGTGCAGGACTTTAAAGCCTCTGAGATCTTACAAGATCTGAGAATTTCTAGGACACCATATGAATGTGATGGGGAAAAGTGTGATTCTAGTTGTGACCTCAGCCCTGTAGGGAGGATGTGAAAGTTTGTCCTGGGAATCTGGTATGTGTGCTTGTGCTTAGTCATTCACTAGTGTCCGACTCTCTGTGGTCCCATGGGCTGTGGCCCACTGGGCCTCTCTGCCCATGGAATTCTCCAGGCCAGAATACTGGAGAGGGTTGCCATTTCCTTCTCCAGGGGATCTTTCCAATCCAGGGATTGAACATATGTCTCCTGCATTGCAGGTGGATTCTTTACCAGCTCAGCCACCTGGGAAGCCCAGACATCTGGAATCTGGAGTAATGGGAGAGCTCCAGAAGCCACTCTAAACAGTGGACAGAATGCAGAGTAGATGCAGTGGAAGGTCACTGAAAGGCTGGTGGAATGTCATTTTCTGCCAGCAGATGCGAGATCCAAGACCTGTGTTGCCCCAGTCCTGAGATCTGTGCAGCTCCTGCTCTGTGCTCTGCACCTTGGTGCCCATAGCAAGTACTTTACATTAATAGCCTGACACAGTTGTCACAGAAACTATTTTCTTCAACTTTGTAGAAATTTTGTTCTAATGTTAATATATGGCCTTTAAAATTTTTTTTCATATGTATCTGAGAAGATCTGTTATCTGAGAACAAAGTGAGATCTATATTCACAAAATTTACTGAACTGTTTAGATAATTCATGCTTCCTCTATTCTAACTTATTTTTAGTTCTTTGCTCTGTGTTGGACTGAGAATGCTGCGTTAGCCTTCTTTGTGTCTTTCCATCTATTTCTTGTCTCTCCTTTAGCTTCTAATTAATGGTAGTGGCATCTGTAACATTTAGAGCATAGATATTTTTCAATATTGCATCTTTATTGGGAATTGGGGTCCTTTAAATACATTATTTATGATTTTCTAAGAGCCAACTATCGTAGCTTAATTCTTTATAAAGCAGAAACTGAAAATTGTAAGTATTAGTAGTAAAAGTCACTCACTTGTGTCTGACTCTAGTGACCCCATGAACTGTAGCCCACCAGGCTCCTCTGTCCATGGGATTCTCCAGGCAAGGATACTGGAGTGGGTTGCCATTTTCTTCTCCAGAAAATTGTAAAAGTAGAAATAAATACACAATAATTACAAGAGACATTGTTTTACTTCTTTCATTTCACAAGATTAAGAAATGGAAGACCTTAGTAGTACAAATAGATCAAATTGTATTCTTAGTGCTAAAAGTGGGTACAACTTGGTCTTAAATGTCTAAAGCTTACAAAAACTGATCACAAAAATCCTTAATATTTCTGGACAGTAGCTAAACTCCCTTATTAAAACAGGGGAGGAAAGTCTTTTCATTCCATGTAATTTGGAGCTATCTCTTCCTTATGTGTTGAGTTCATCTGTAAGGTCATCAGACACTGTGTGGGAAGTTGGTTTAATTAATGATACAATTTTTTTGCAATGGCTATAATATTATTCAAACATCTTCTTTCTTCTTGAGTCAGCACTCCTGTGATTCTAATTTTTCTGACATCCAGTAGGGAGGAATTATCCTTGTATTATTCAATTGTGCAGGAATCCACACTGGCATTTACTTAGCAGAACCAGAGATTTGGCTGCAGTAGGACAAAAATGAACTCTTGAAGTACATTCGTAAATATAAGTATCAGGTAACTCTTCTTACGTGAGGATTCCAAATTAAATTCTCCCAAAAAGGTAGGGCTTTACTTTCACAGTATTTCAGTTTGCAGCGAGAGTTAACATTTCCTTTTAAGAAAATCTGTCCTTTTGTTTTTGAGCCATATTTTATCTTCTGTATTTTAGACATACAGTGTCTTTCCATAATTTAAATCCACAAATCTGTCTTCTTTGATAGGCAGTTTAGTAGAAAGAATACCTAAGTAGCAACTTTTATGAAAATAATTAAGTGGTTAGATATTGGACACACTTCTACACAGAACTAACTTGAGACGTTGCCATGAACAGACACATGCCTAAAGATGTCTTCACAAAGCAGCTTGGCCTGTGGTAAGAATAGGTGAATCATTCAAATAATAGATGCTATGTTGAGAAGAAAGCATATATCTACCTATGAGCAGTTGGGAAAGAGTTCAGAGCAAAAGTGAGATATAGGTAGAATCAGAAGAAATATTATACTAAGTGAAGGAACTCATTGTGTATTCTGTTTTAGGTTTCCAGGAGTCCTTTATGTTTACAAAGGAAATGTTGAGAAATGGGCTCCAGTTTCCTTTCGTGATAAAGGGTTTCCCTGAGATAAACATGAGAGGTTTCGTTGAAACAACTCCTGAAAATGTGACTCTGAGGAAGCCAGAGAAGCATAATGAGGGGGGCCATTGCTCCTGAACACGTGGTGGGGGGTGGACACCACTCAGAAGTCTGGGGGGCTGGGCTCCTGGTCTGTGTCTGACAACTGCAGAGAGAAACGTTTTCACCCTTGGAGCTGGACCCCTATCTCCCTTTCTCCCCCCAGGTCTGTGAAACAAGTAGCTAAATCATCAAGGGGGAGAGTCCCAGAACCAGGTTGGTAGAAAACAGGCCACTGCTGGGTTTTAGAACTGCCGCTAAGGATCTGGTAGGGAGATCTATGAGAGTGAGGGGTAGACATTTTAAGGAAGTAAAAACCACCAAAATGAAAGAAAAGAAGAAGAGAGGAATTCTACCTAGACAGAAAGTCATTTGTTAAAACCACCTATGAAGAGTCAGGCCATTGAGCTGCCTCCCCTCTAGATTTTTAGTAATATTTTTGTATTAGAGTATTCTTCAAGCATGAAAGTTTTTTCTTTTGTCTCTATAGAGATAACATATTTCTTGAGACCAATATTATTTTCTTCCTTTTTAATATCATTAAGCATTTACGATCTTTATATTAACTGGTTTTTTCATTTAGCATATTTTCTTATGAAATCTTGTTTACTTTCCTTTTTCAGATAGTGTCCAAAACCTTTTCTAATTTAAAAAGTGGGAAGATAGCTGAATGCTAATAAGATGAATAAATATTTCTGCCTTAACCCTCTCTTAAAATGCTACAATGTGGCAGAAAACAGAAAACGCTCTCACTCATTGTCCATTAAAACTAATAGAGAATAAGGAAACAAGAGTGAAGTGTCTTGATTTCTTAAGGGACTTTTAGAGGAAGAAATGTTCTTGAAGCATAAAAATAGGTAAGTACATACAGTATTCTGAAATAAAAAAGGTTGATTTTTTTAACTTTATGTGACTAAAAAGTCACATGAAGATACCTTAACAATGGATTTCTGTTGATTCAGGAGGTATGGAAAGTATCAAGAGAGAAGATAAGACCTATCTAGCAGGGCTTCAAAATTCCAGGGGCACTAAATACTGAATGTAAGAACTGAGTTAACCTATGTGATTCAATGGAGTAGAGTCTGATGGGACTGCTTTCGAGAAAGTCACGTGAAAATCTCTCTTAGTCTTCATCTTATCAAGGGAAATCTAAAAAAAAGGTGTCTTGGTCTATAAAAAGTTTAGCATTTCATTTTCCAGCATAATTTATAATATATTCCTTTAAAAATTAGTTTATAGTTTTTAGAGCAGTTTTAGGTCCACAGCAAAATTGAGGGAAAGGTACAGAAATTTCCCTGTTGCCCCTGCCCCACCCATGCACAACCTCCCCCATGATCAGCATCCCCCACTGGTTGTTACATTTGTTACAATTACTGACTGAAGGCAACAGAGTGCTTTTGCATAGCCCTGGTGGACAGAGAACCTCAACTTGGTCAAATGACTTGTCATTGATGGTGGAGCAGGAAACAAGATCTGGGACCCGAGGAGGCCAGGTAGGGTGGGCACAGCTGAAACAAGCACCAGAATGAGCTGCTCAGATCTCCTCTGCTAGTACCACCGCTCCTGATACTGTGAACTGTCCTCCTGAACATCCAGGCAGACTGGTCTAGTCAGCCTCCTGCCTCGAGTCAGGTACTTGATGTTCTTGGGTGGAATATTCAGTCAGCTGAACCTGGCTCTGGATTCCAAGAAGCTTGGTGCCAGGCCCTGCACCCCACAGATTCCTTAGAGAAGCTCTGACATTTGTCTCTTGAAGTGCTGCATATTGGGAAGTTTCTCCTAAACAGAAAGAAAGTTTGGATAATATGCTCTCAGAAGGATAGCACATGTCTCATTTAGAAACCACTGAAAAATACTGTGAAGGATGTTACATGATATGATTTGCCTCTGGAAAAACCTCTGTTTTTTAGATCATGAACTGAAGTGAGAGTTTACTATAGGCAAAGAGGTGAGTTAAAGGTCTACTGCTGTTGCTCCCAAGAGATGCTGTGGCCCTACATTAACAGTGTTGGTTAAAGCAAGAGGTGTTGAAGAGGGGGTGACTCAGGCAGGACTGTGGGTTATAAAAGATCAAAACTTACTTAGATAAAAGAAGAATGTATTGACTCACAATCTAGAAAAGAAAAAGATACAGAGCAACTCAGCCATAGGAAAATGAAAAGATACAGGTGTACAGATGGGCCCCAGGTGGAGCTGGAACCAGGGACTTGAATGCCACCATCACTCTCTCCTTTTTCATCCCTCCCCCACTTTGCATATCAGCACAATTCTTTCCACACAGCAAATCAGCTTCCCTCACACAGTGTACCCCCTAGATGTTTCCAAAAACTCTTTCCATAGTTGTCACTTCTAGAATCCCACTGACCATCTTCCTCAGTTCCAGTGACAGGGAACTAGTCTGAGGGGCTTTGGATGGGTCAGGGTACTCACTGCTCTGCTTCAGTCTATTGGGACCAAGGCACTGAGATCCTGTCTGACCCCTGATCCTGCCTGGGTGGAAGGAGATACAGGTTCTACAGGAAGGATGCATCCCTGATAGACACACCCCTGCTAGGCTAGCTAGAGGTGAATATCCACGATGTGGCAGGTAGAGACATCAACTGAAATATGAGAAACCACTTACTGTCTCAGTCCACAGCGATGGCTCGTTAGTGCCTGCATGTGTGCTAAGTTGCCTCAGTTGTGTCCGACTCTTTGTGACCGTATGGACTGTAGCCCACCGGGCTCCTGTGTCTATGGGATTCTCTAGTAATGTTAAGACACATAGTTAATTGAGAGTTGATTGTGACTTACTAAATTTTTATTAAATTGTTAGGTGTTCTGTGACAGACTTAGGATACAATTGATATGGCTTCTCTATTAATAAAAAAGGCCATATATGCAATGTATGAAATATTGGACAAATATATTCCTGAGTGCTCAATACACCAGCAAATTTGGAGAACTCAGCAGTGGCCACAGGACAGGAAGAGGTCAGTTTTCATTCCAATCCCAAAGAAAGGCAATGCCAAAGAATGTTCACACCATCACACAATTGCACTCATCTCATATGCCAGCAAAATAATGCTCAAAATTCTCCAAGTCAGGCTTCAACAGCATGTGAACCATGAACTTCCAGATGTTCAAACTGGATTTAGAAAAGGCAGAGGAACCAGAGATCAAATTGCCAATATCCATTGGATCATCAAAAGAGCAAGAAAGTTCCAGAAAAACATCTGCTTTATTGACTATGCCAAAGCCTTTGACTGTGTAGATCACAACAAACTGTGGAAAATTCTTAAGACAGATGGGAAAACCAGATCACCTGACCTGCCTCCTGAGAAAACTGTAGGCAGGTCAAGAAGCAACAGTTAGAACCAGACATGGAACAACAGACTGGTTCCAAGTTGGGAAAGGAGTATGCCAAGGCTATATATTGTCACCCTGATTATTTAACTTCTATGCAGAATACATCATGCAAAATGCTGGGCTGGATGAAGCACAAGCTGAAATCAAGATTGCCGGAAGAAATATCAATAGCCTCAGATATGCCAATGACCCCACCCTTATGGCAGAAAGGAAAGAACTATAGAGCCTCTTGATGAAGGTGAAAGAGGAGAGTTAAAAAGTTGGCTTAAAACTCGACATTCAGAAAACTAAGATCGTGGCAACTGGTTCCATCACTTCATGGCAAATGGATGGGGAAACAATGGAAACAGTGTCACACTTTATTTTTTGGGGCTCCAAAATCACTGTAGATGGTGACTGCAGCCATAAAATTAAAAGATGCTTGCTCCTTGGAAGAAAAGCTATGACCAACCTGAAGAACATATTAAAAAGCAGAGACATTGCTTTGCCAACAAAAGTCCAACTTAGTCAAGGCTATGGTTTTTCCAGTAGTCATGTATGGATGTGAGAGTTGAACTATAAAGAAAGCTGAGCGCTGAAGAATTGATGCTGTTGAACTGTGGTGTTGAAGGAGACTCTTGAGTGTCCCTTGGACTGCAAGGAGATCCAACCAGTCCATCCCGAAGGAAATCAGTCCTGAGTATTCATTGGAAGGACTGATACTGAAGCTGAAACTCCAATACTTTGGCCACCCGATGCAAAGAACTGACTCACTGGAAAAGACCCTGATGCTGGGAAAGATTGAAGGCAGGAGGAGAAGGGGATGGCAGAGGATGAGATGGTTGGATGGCATCACCGACTCAATGGACATGCATTTGAGTAAGCTCTGGGAGTTGGTGATGGACAGAGAGGACTGGCAGGCTACAGTCCATGTGGTCGCAGAGAGTCATACAAGACTGAGCGACTGAACTGACAATCCTGAGATTCAGGACCTTTTGCACTTCCCGAGAACCTCTCTATCATGATTTACTACCCAGTTCCCCCCACTCTTCTGAACTTTGCACTAGAATATCTACCAGAATTTAAGCTCAATATCTTGATGCTCCTGCCAGTTCTAACGGTCATGAAGTGTCCTTGGGGAAGTCTTGGTGCTGTAATCTAGTTTACTGCTGCCATTGGGTTATTTCTTGTCTTTCTTTCACTGTTGCTCTGCTCCACTGATGAATTGTTTATTTCCCCTGCCGTCTGTGGGTCTCTGTTACATTAGGATGCAGACTAATATAACACAAAAATGTCTGTGTGTGTTTGCATGGGGGCATATGGTCATGGGATGCTGGCCATCGTTTGCCTCTCCCTCTCTTACTGGCATCATAGGATAAACTATCAGCCTTAATTTTAATTCTTCATTTATACCAGTAGACTTTGTGGCTTCCCACACAAAACAGGATCCTTGGAACCTCTTTGATATTATGAAATTCCTAAGATGAGCTTGCCTGCACTATGATCATTGCTGGGTAGGAGCAAATAAAACTGTAGTCAGTCATAAGCTATGCAAAATATGGGTTATATAGTTTGAATTATTCATCTGGAATAGATCTTCAGTGCAGTGAGTGATGATGTACTTGACAATAAGTGATAAATAATAGTGATTTTGATAAATTCTTTTCGATGGATGGCTTATGGAAATGCATAAACAGCAGGAAAGCATTACATTTTAAATTGGGATCGCTAGCCTAATACAAAATAAACAGATGCTGTGACTTGGCAGTTGCTGTTAACAACAAGAACCTAATATCTAAGGCAAAGAACAATGATTGAAATTCAAGAGCAGTGGTTCCCCCTGATGCTCTGGACTTCGTTTCAATTAGGAATAGAGTACATCAATGATGTTTTAGAGTTTGTGACCTTAGTCTCTTCTTTGAAGTGGGAGACATGATTTCATAACTGCCTTGAACACGTTTATTGGTGATGAGTCTGGGAAAGGCAAAATGCTGATTCCAGAGGTGATATAAGAGTGATTAAGGCATTCAAGCCTATAAAAAAGATACAATCTAGTGAAACATTCCTGGACCGCTAAAGTAAAACTAGTGGAAAATGCTTCAATATGTTACTGAGTTTGCTAAAATTAATACCAAATGATCATCTGAAGACTTCTTTGTCCTTGTTTTTTCCTGTCTTTTTTCCCCTCTCTGAATAATAGGCAGACCATAACACAGAATCTTTAAAAATACATTAAGAAAAACAGGTAATTTGTGACAATCAGTATGAAAAGTTGATATACTCAAATCATCAAATTTAATAGGCATCTAGTTGGGCTAATTTATTTTTTAAGATTTTTTTTGATGTAGGCCTATTTTGAAAGTCTTTAATGAATGTGTTACAATATTGCCTCTGTTTCTTTATTGTAGTTTTTTGACCATGAGGCATGTAGGAGCTTAACTCCCTGGCTAGGGGTAGAACCCACAGCTCCTGCCTTGGAAGGCAAAGTCTCCACTGGATAGCCGGGGAAGTCCCCTAGCTGGACTAATTTTAACATCTTAGCAGATAGAAAAAAGATTGAAGGTCTGTTAAAGCAATAGACTAGGATACATTTTCCCCCTCTCTCTTCACTGTCAAAACTTTTCTTTCTTGAGTGCTTTTCTTCTCTGCAGCTTTCTGTCTGACCTCCCAGTGGAAGCAGTGACTATTTCCTCCTCCTACTTGGGTATCTTTTTGCGATAAGAATTATCCACTACCTCGAATGACAGCTCGCAGTGTAGAGGTTTCCTCCATGCCCCTGTCATCGCCATGGTCCACCCGCCTCTGAAATCTTCTGACAGCAGTGGGTCACTGCTGCTAGAGCATCACCACTATGAACCACAGCTCATTGTCTCTCTGCTACCCATCCAAGATTCAGTATCAAGGGTGAGAGCATCTGGTCAGCCAACCTCCATTGCAGTTCTCTGCTTCTGGGCAGAGAATAAATCTGTTTATCTTCTATGATGGGAGGTTCAACTCTGCCTCTAACTGTGACTAATATAACATCCCTGGTGGCTCAGATGGTAAAGAATCTGCCCGCAATGCTGGAGACCCAGGTTTGATCCCTGGGTGGGGAAGATCCCCTGGAGAAAGAAATGGCAACCCACTGTAGTATTCTTGCCTAGAAAATTCCATGGACAGAGGAGCCTGCTGGGTTACAGTCCATTGGGCTGCAAAGAGTCGGACACAACTGAGTGACTAACATTTTCACACTTTACATAGGGAATGGCTCCGGAGCCGGAATCTGAGTTATTTGGGGCTTCCCAGGTGGCGCTAGTAGTAAAGAACCCACCTGCCAATGCAGGAGACATAAGAGACTCGGGTTCTATCCCTGGGTCAGGAAGATTCCCTGGAGAAGGGCATGACAACCCACTCCAGTATTCTTGCCTGGAGAATCCCATGGACAGAGGAGCCTTGTGGGCTATGGTCCATGGGGTCGCAAAGAAATGAACATGACTGAAGCAACTTAGCACAGCACCACACATGACTAATAGAGCTGGGTCCTTAAACCCAAAAGAAGTGGTGGATTGGAAGCTGAGTGGTCATAAAAATGCCATGTCATTTTAGAAATATATTTTCTGAACATAATCAAGATGTTGACTTAGATTAACAATACATATTGAAAAGTGAAATGATTGGAGATATTTCCATAAAAATCAAAAGAAGAAAATATACCATTACTGGTTAACCTTGTGCTAGAAATTTCTGACAGTGTGATAGGACATGGAATGAAAGAATAAGGATACATATTGGATTAGTGCTCAGATGCTTAGTCATGTCTGACTCTTTGCGACCCTGCAGACTATAGCCCACCAGCCTCCTCTGTCCATGGGATTTCCCAGGTAAGAATACTAAATGTCCTTCTCCAGTAGATCTTCTGGACCCAGAGATCACACTGCATCTCTTGTATCTCCTGCATTGGCTGGTGGATTCTTTAACACTAGCATCACCTGGGAAGTCCATATATTTGATTAGGATTGTCCCTAAATCCAGCAACTGGTGTCCCTATGAGAAGGGAGAAATTTGGACACAGGAACACAGAGAAAGCACACAGGGATGAAGGCTACATGCCAAAGGGGACAGAGACTGGAAGGTGCAGCTGCAATCTAAGGAATAGCAACGATTGCCAGCAACCACCAGAAACAAGGAAAGAGGCGTGGAAAGATTCTTCCCGAGAGCCTACACATGGGAGTAGGAACTTACCAACATCTTGATTTCGGGCTTCCAGCCTCTGGAAGTGAGAGAGAACAAATCTGTTGTTTTAGACTACCCAGTTGTTGGAACTTTACAATGGCAGTCGTGGGAAACTAATCCAGAGTGATATTTAATTAAAGCTGTATTAGTATTAAATTGTGCTAATTCTAACTGTACATAAAAATATGTAGATAATTATACTGTATTTGTAGATGGTACCACTGGGGAGATCATAGAATGCTTCTTCCGAAAATGCAACAGAAGCGGATAGGCCTTCTTCCCAAATCTGCTTTGCAGACTGTCTTCACTTCCACGGTAATATAATTATTTGTACAGGGCCAATCGGAATATGTCATACTATACAACAGAATATGAGTGGGAAAACTGAATTTGTAACATTTTGTAGGTGACTCAGTTGTAAAGAGTCTGCCTGACAATGCAGGAGACACAGGAAATGTGAGTTTGATCCCTGGGTCAGGAAGATCCCCTGGAGAAGGGCAATAGCAACACACTCCAGTATTTTTGTCTGGAGAATCCCATGGACAGAGGAGCCTGGTGGGCTACAGTCCATAGGCAAAAAGTCAGACATGACTGAGTACACATGTACCATAATAGTTGCACTTAAAATCTACCCAGGGATGATGATTCCACCATTAATGAACAAGAGCTGTATTTCCTATTTAGGAATAATGATTAGCTTTGAGGCCCTTGATACCAACTCAGCAGCACATGATTGGATTTGTTGACTGTAAAGTAAGGAGGATTGCTGCTGCTGCTGCTAAGTCGCTTCAGTCGTGTCCGACTGTGTGACCCCATAGATGGCAGCCCACCAGGCTCTGCCATCCCTGGGATTCTCCAGGCAAGAGTACTGGAGTAGAGTGTCATTGCCTTCTCCAGTAAGGAGGACTATATCTGTTAATTTGCATTTCCTGCTGTACTTTCAAAAATCTGGGACTTTTAGAACAAAATACTCACAGTAGGAGAAACTTATCCAGGGACCTCCCTTTCCAGCCAGGATAGGTTAACTGGGGTGAGGGTCAGTCTTCCAGAAAAAATTATTGTGAAACTACACATACAGTAGCTTTCAGACACTGAGCAGCAAGCTGTACAGGACTTGGTCCTGGACAGAAGAGAAAGCCAGGAGATGAACGTCATGACTGCCAAGTATCCCTCTCTGTGTGGACTTACTGCGATTGATAGTGCGGGACATTAAATAATGAGCAGCAAAGGATTCTCAGTACAAAGATACAGACACGAGGTCCAGGCTTCTGTGCTGGCTAGAATTTGTGGGGAAGGGAATTCAAGGCTGGTCTTTGGTTGAGGACCAAAGGGCTTTATATGTACAGAGTGAGGCTCTGTGATACTTAGTGAAAATCATCCTCTGCTGTAGCTCTAGACATGAAGGGAGATGCCCAAGGCAGTGGAGTGCTTAGGGACTTTCAACACATAGACTGGAGTACCTCTTTCATCACGGCAGAGAGAGGTACTGCCCATACTGTCTTTCATGGACAGTCCCAGAAAGGCCATGGTTAACATCTAGATAACAGTTCAACTCTGGGACCAAGATCAAAACCCAAATGGGTCCACCATAACAAAGAATAAAATCAAACATGATCCGAACAAAGGGCTCACCTGCGATTCAGCTGGCTGTCAGGAAAATACTGCAGGGAAGCCAGCCTCTCCACAGCACATTGTCAGTATGACCAGCATGCAATTAAAAATTACTAGGCCTACAAATACACAGGAAAAGGTTATCAACTTGAAAAAATGTTATCAATTCAATTAAAATCTTATCAATTAAAAAAGAAATGGAAATAGATCCAAAGGTAAAACAGATGATCAAGATAGCAGGAAGAACTTTTTTTTTTAAATAATCTGTTGTTAAGTATGTCTCATGTGTGAGCTCAGCCATGTCTGACTCTTTGAGACCCCATGGACTGTAGCTTACCAGGCTTCTCTGTCCATGGAATTTTCCTGGCAAGAATAACTGGAGTGGGTTGTCATTTCCTACTCCAAGAGTTCTTTTGGACGAAGAGATCAAACCTGCATTGCAAGCTGATTCTTATATTTTGTTTTTTTAATTAATTTATTTTTTTATTGAAGGATGATTGCTTTACAGAATTTTGTTGTTTTCTGTCAAACCTCAACATGAATCAGCCATAGGTATACATATATCCCCTCCCTTTTGAACCTCCCTCCAATCTCTCTCCGCATCTCACCCCTCTAGATTGATAAAGCAGAAATAGATGTTTTTCTGGAACTCTCTTGCTTTTTTGAAGATCCAGTGGATGTTGGCAATTTGACCTCTGGTTCCTTTGCCTTTTCTAAAACCAGCTTGAACATCTGGAAGTTCACAGTTCACGTATTACTGAAGCCTGCCTTGGAGAATTTTGAGCGTTACTTTACTAGCATGTGAGATGAGTGCAATTGTGTGGTAGTTTGAGCATCCTTTGGCATTGCCTTTCTTTGGGATTGGAATGAAAACTGACCTTTTCCAGTCCTGTGGCCACTGCTGAGTTTTCCAAATGTGCTGGCATATTGAGTGCAGCACTTTCACAGCATCATCTTTCAGGATTTGGAATAGCTCAACTGGAATTCCATCACCTCAACTAACTTTGTTCATAGTGATGCTTTCTAAGGCCCACATCACATTCCAGGATGTCTGGCTCTAGGTCAGTGATCACACCATCTTGATTATCTGGGTCATGAAGCTCTTTTTTGTACAGTTCTTCTGTGTATTCTTGCCACCTCTTCTTAATATCTTCTGCTTCTGTGAGGTCCATACCATTTCTGTCCTTGATCG
>NW_011495053.1:2288059-2299119 GCF_000754665.1 Bison bison bison | reverse complement strand
TGAGCCCATCTTTGCATGAAATGTTCCCTTGGTATCTCTAATTTTCTTGAAGAGATCTCTAATCTTTCCCATTCTGTTGTTTTCCTCTGTTTCTTTGCATTGATTGTTGAGGAAGGCTTTCTTATCTCTCCGTGCTATTCTTTGGAACTCTGCATTTAGATGCTTATATCTTTCCTTTTCTCCTTTGCTTTTTGCTTCTCTTCTTTTCACAGCTTTTTGTAAGGCCTCCCCAGACAGCCATTTTGCTTTTTTGCATTTCTTTTCCATGGGGATGGTCTTGATCCCAGTACAGTGTCACAAACCTCTGTCCATAGTTCCTCAGGCACTCTATTTATCAGATCTAGTCCCTTAAATCTATTTCTCCCTTCTAATGTATAATCATAAGGGATTTGATTTAGGTCATACCTGAATGGTCAGGTGGTTTTCCCTATTTTCTTCAATTTAAGTCTGATTTTGGCAATAAGGAGTTCATGATTTGAGCCACGGTCAGCTCCCAAGGAGTAAGCGTTGTTCCTTCCAAGGAGTAAGCATCTTTTAATTTCATGGCTGCAATCACCATCTGCAGTGATCTTGGAGCGCAGAAAAATAAAGTCAGCCACTGTTTCCACTGTTTTCCAATCTATTTGGCATGAAGTGATGGGACCGGATGCCATGATCTTAGTTTTCTGAATGTTGAGCTTTAAGCCAACTTTTTCCATCTCCTCTTTCACTTTCATCAAGAGGCTCTTTAGTTCTTCACTTTCTGCCATAGGGGTGGTGTCATCTGCATATCTGAGGTTATTAATATTTCTTCTGGCAGTCTTGATTCCAGCCTGTGCTTCCTGCAGCCCAGCGTTTCTTATGATGTATACTGAGATCCATCTCATCTAATGTATCATTTAAGACTTGTGGTTCCTTATTAAATTTCTGTTTTGATGATCTGTCCATTGGTGTGAGTAGGGGGTTAAAATCTCCTACTGTTATTGTGTTACTGTCAGTTTCTCCTTTTATGTCTGTTAGTGTTTGTCTTATGTATTGAGGTGCTTGTATGTTGGGTGCATAGATATTCACAATTGTTATGTTTTCCTCTTGGATTGAGCCATTGATCATTATGTAGTATCCTTCCTTATCTTGTGTAACCTTCTTTGTTTTAAGGTCTATTTTGTCTGATATAAGGACTGCTACTCCAGCTTTCTTTTGCTTCCCATTTGCATGGAATATACTTTTCCATCCTCTCACTTTCAGTCTCTATATATCTTTAGGTCTGAAGTGGGTTTCTTGTAGACAGCATATACATGGGTCTTATTTTTGTATCCATTCAGCTAGTCTGTGTCTTTTGGTTGGAGCATTTAATCAATTTACACTTAAAGTAATTATTGACATATATGTTCCTATTACCATTTTCTTAATTCTTTGGGGTTGATTTTGTAGATCTTTTTTCTTCTCTTGTATCTCTTGACTATATAAGTCCCTTTAACATTTGTTGTAAAGCTGGTTTGGTGGTACTGAATTCTCTTAACTTTTCCCTGTCTGAAAAGCTTTTTATTTCTCCATTAATTTTGAATGAGATTCTTGCCAGGAACAGTAATCTTGGTTGTAGATTTTCCCCTTTCAATACTTTAAATATATCCTGTCTTTCCCTTCTGGCCTGCAGAGTTTCTGCAGAAAGATCAGCTGTTAGGCATTTGGGGTTTCACTTGTATGTTACTTGTTGCTTCTCCATTGCTGCTTTTTAATATTCTTTGTGTTTAGTCTTTGTTAGTTTGATTAGTATGTGTCTTGGTGTGTTTCTCCTTGGGTTTATCCTGTTTGGTACTCTTTGTGCCTCGTGGACTTGATTTACTATTTCCTGTTCAATGTTGGAGAAATTTTCAACTATAATCTCTTCAAAAATTTTCTCATACCCTTTCTTTTTCTCTTCTTCTGAGAACCCTGTAATTCAAATGTTGTTGCATTTGATATTGTCTCAGAGGTCTCTGAGACTATCCTCAGTTCTTTTCATTCTTTTTACTTTATTCTGCCCTTCAGAAGTTATTTCCACCATTTTATCTTACAGCTAACTGCTTTATTCTTCTTCAGATATTCTACTATTGAGTATGTCTAGATTATTTTTAATTTCAGTAACTGTGTTGTTTATCTCTGTATGTTTACTCTTTAATTCTTCTATGTCTTTATTAATTGATTCTTGCGTTTTGTCCATTTTGTCTTCAAGTTTTTTAAATCATCTTTACTATCATTATTCTGAATTCTTTTTCAAGTAGTTTGACTATTTCCTCTTCATTTATTTGGACTTCTGTTTTTCTATTTTGTTCCTTCATTTGTGTAGTACTTCTCTGCCTTTTCACTTTTTTAACTTATTGTGTGTGAAGTCACCTTTTCCCAGGCTTTAAGGTTGAATTCTTTCTTTCTTTGGGTTTCTGCCCTCCTAAGGCTGGCCCAGTGATTTGTGTAAACTTCGTATAGGGTGAGATTTGTGCTGAGTTTGTGTTTGTTTGTTTGTTTTTCCTCTGATTGGCAAGGCTGAGTGAGGTGGTTATCCTGTCTGTTGATGATTGGGTTTGTATTTTTGTTTTGTTTGTTGTTTAGATGAGGCATCCTGCACACAGTGCTACTGGCCATTGGGTGATGCCCGGTCTTGTATTCAAGTGGTTTCCTTTGTGTGAGTTCTTACTATTTGATACTCCCTAGGGTTAGTTCTCTGGTAGTCTAGGGTCTTGGAGTCAGTGCTCCCACTCCAAAGGCTTGATCTCCGGTCAGGAGTGAACATTCCACAAGTGGTTTGTTATGGCATTAAGTGAGATTAAAACAAATATCCAAAAATGAGAAACCAAAGATGAACCCCAGACAAATGGCAGTTACAAAATCAAGCAAGTAATAATGAAAATAATGAAATATGCACATATACATATACCCCCATGAGCAAAGTCAAAACAGTCCAACAAAAATAAAGTACAGTAGATTGACCCAGTGAACAAAGGAAATAAAAAATTATGTTTACCAGTTAAGAATACAACTAACTAAAGCACAAATGGAAAACAAAACTAATGTAAGGTGCCAAGTGGGGAATAAAGCAATGAAAACCAAACTAACAAATATGTTGAGAGGAAAGAAAAGAATGAAAGAATAGATATGCGAAGTTAAATAGAGGTAGATGAAGAAGATATATATATATTAAAGATTAACTGCAAGGGGAAAAGAACAGTAGAAAAGGCAAAAAAAAGAATAAAGGTAGAAAAAAAGTAATAGGTTTAAAAAATAAATAAAATTTTAAAAAAGAGAAAGTAGTAATAATAAAAAAATACAGAAGAAAGAAAACAGGAAAAGGAAAACTCCACAGAACTGCAAAAGCCCAACGTAGAGGCAGATGTTTATAACAAAAATAAAAAATGTGACTGAGTACACAGATATACATATACACCTATAAGCGAAATCAAAACAGTCCAACAAAAATAAAGTACAATAGACTGATCCCGTGAACAAAGGAAACCAGAAAGTCTATCTGCCAGTTAAGAACACAACTAAGTAAAGTACAAACTGTAAAACAAAATGAAAGCAAGGTACCAAAGGGGGAATAAAGCAATGAGAGGAAAGGAAGAAAAGAAAAGAAAGACTAGATATGCAAAATTAAACAGAGGTAGATAAAGAAGATTTATATACATTAAAGGTTAACTGCAAGGGGTAAAGAACAGTAGGAAAGCAAACAAGGGAATAAATGTAGAAAAAATAATAGGTTATAAATTAAAATTAAAAAAGGAGAAAAAAAAACCCCCACAGTACTGCAAAAGCCCAATGTAGAGACAGAAGTTTATAACAACAATAAAAAATGTGACTGAGAGAGAAAAAAAAAGCTCAAATCTTAATTAGCTTTCATAGTGCCAATAAAATAGACAACAGAGGGGGGAAAAAAGGAAAAAAAATCAAAAAGAATCTATATACCAAGTCAAAATATAAGAATAATTAATACATGTTTTTCTTGAGTCACTGCTGTCAGAGTCCTTTCCCTCCATGGGAGCCACAGTCCGCCTCACCTCCCTAGGATGCCCTCTGATGCTGTGCTGGTCTCTCGACCTGCTGTGGGGGCAGCTCAGGTTCTAATCTGGTCCTGCTCCTGTGTGTTCTTGCCTCCAGTGTCCACAGCTGTCAGAACTAGTGTGTTTTCTTTTGTGGGAGCTCTCATTGCCCTTTTATATATTCCATAGACACAGTCTGCCTAGTTGATCATGTGGATTTAATCTGCAGCTTTTACAGCTGGTGGGAAGGTTTTGGGTCTTCTTCCTTAGCCACATTGCCCCTGGGTTTCAATTGTGGTTTTATTTCCACCTCTGCATGTGGGTTGTCCACTGGGGTTTTCTCCTGAGGCCGCCCTGGAGGACTTGGGTTTGCCCCTGTGAGGTGTGGAGATGGTGCAGCTGCTTGGGTCACAGGGGTTCTGGCAGCACCAGGTACTCAGGAGGGTTGGCAGCTAGGGCAGCAGGAAATACAGTGCTCTAGAAGGGTATGGCAACCAGTATTGGCCAATTCGCTCCAGTGTTCTTGCCTGGAGAACTGCCCTCCCTGACAGAGGAGCCTGGCAGGCCACAGTCCACAGGGTCTCAAAGAGTTGAATACATCTGAAGTGATTCTGCATGTACAGACACAGGACTTTTTTCTAGCCTGTGGTAGCTCTGCCCCAGTGAGAGTTGAGTGTGAAGGTGGTGCAGCTGCTTGGCTTGCGGGGACCCTGGCGGCACCAAGTGCACAGGGACATGGACTGCCTCCACCGCAGGAGTTATGGCCCTCTCAGAGTCTTTTTTCCAGCCTCTTGTAGCTGACAATCAGAGGGCCTCTTTGGCCAGTCTTTATTTGTAGATCCGCCCATTCAAGCACTTAGAGGGCTCCCTTTCCTGGGGTCCTTCTCTGTTGTTCAGCTTGTCAGGCACTTAAAGTAACACCCTGGGTGGGGACCTGCTCTGTAGTTCAGTGCGTCAGGCGTTTGGTGGGCCAGTCTCTCTATTGCTTAGCTGCCGATTCTGGTGTGTGGGGGCGAGAGGCTGTGGTGCTGGCTTCACCCCGTATGCGTGACTCAGCAGTATTGCCTTGCTTCCATGGCTGCCTGGGTTTCCTCCAACAGGCATTTCCCACCACAGTCTCCTCCCTCACCTGCCCTCAGTCCATCTCTCCATGGTCAACAGAAGCCCTTGCCCTGGGATTTCTCTGTAATCCCTAAGCTCCAGCTCCCAGCTTCTGTGCCTTCCAGGGGACCTGCATCCCTGTCCAGGGTATGTATGGCTGCGACAAGGACTTTCTGATTCTCATCCCACTGAGGCTTCCCCAGATCAGCAGTTTTACTCTCAGCCTTAAAGATTTCTCCTCTGACTCAGGCAATTGCCCTGCTGTGGGGATTGGACCCCTGCTTCAGTTCCCCCACCCGCCGAGGGCTGGTCCAAGCTACTAGCACTCCTGTTTCTCCCCCTAGTTCCTTCATCCTTCCAAGTTTTCGTGGTTCTATATATTCTTTTACACTGGTCAGGTCCTACTGTCTGCTCTCAGCTGGTGTTCTGCATGCACTTCTGTGTCTGAAGGTGTATTCCTGATGTATCCATGAGAGATGTACTCCATGTCCACCTACTCCCCATCTTGTTCTGTCTACTTGCAGGTGGATTCTTTACCGCTAAGCCACTGGGGAAGTCCAGTCTGTCTTGTAAGTATGCTCAAAGACTTAAGGGAAAAGATAATTTAGAAACTATTAGAATAATATAATTAGAAATTTGGCAAAACTAATAGAATTATGTAAAGTTTAAAAATAAAATTAAAAAAATAAAAACAGAAAAAGAAAAAAAAAAAAGAAAATAGATTGGGGACCATAGAAGGTAAACGAAAGTATCAAAAAACCATATTAAAATTCAGTAGTTTCACATATAATATTTGAGATAGAAATTTTGACAGGTGAATCTGACATCATATTGGATGCTGCTGAACAAGTTATTATTGAACATGTAGCCAGATAAAAATAATTCATACAATAAGAAAAAAAAGAAAAATAATGGGGGCTGATCTAGGGCTACAGTAACCAATGATTTAGCATATGTGTAATTGTAGGTCCATAGGAAAGGAAAGAAAACTCAGTGAATGTGAGTTTGAGCAAGCTCTGGGAGATGCTGAAATACAGGGAAACCTGGCATGTTGCACTCCATGGGGTTGTAAAGTTGGACACTGAGCAACAGAACAATAACAACACAGAAAGGAACAGAAATATGTGAGTCAGAAAAAATATTTTGAATTATAATAGGCCTGTTATACTAAATTAAATTTCAAAAGTCAGTTTGCAAAACCAAGAAGCTCAACTGCAATAAATACAAAGTGTAAATATGTTCAAACCAATAGAAATATGAAATACAAACTAAGAAACCTTGGCGTATTATAGTGACTTTGTTGGATGGAAAAGCTAAAGAGATAATCTCAAAAGCAGCAAAAGATAATTGACACATTTTATGCAGAAGAAAAATGATATAAATGATGGATGACTTTTCATCAAGAACAGGGATGCCAACAGACATCTAAAGTGTGGAGAGGGAAAAGGAAAAAACTCTTCAAATTCCCCTTCTTCAAAAATGAGAGGAAATATATACCTATTCAGTTAAAAAGTTAAAAAAAAAAACAAAAAACCTTGAGAGAATTTATTGCAAGCAATATACAGACTGAAATAAATGCTAAAGAAAATTCCCAGGGACTAAAGGAAACTATACCATATGGGAATTAAGACCCAGATAAATGGAGGACACTGAAAATGATGAGTGGATGAATATAAAAGATTACTTTTTTGCATTGAAAGACAATTGGCGTATAATACAAATATAACATTTTATTGGGAATACTAATTTAGAGGTAAAGTATGTAAAAATAATGACACAAACTATTGGGAAAGTAGAATTTAATAGTATAAATCCTATAACATTTTACATAAATAATACCATGCCTAACTTAAAATGGACGCTATAAGGTAGAAGAGAACTAGGTATTAATACCTAAACAGTTTTTCTGTTTGCTTGTAAAGATGGGTAGCTCAAAAACATATAAAGAAATTAGAATCACTATTAAGTTAGCTCACTTAATCTAAACGAATGTGGGGAAGGAGGAACAAAGGAGAAAAGACAGACAACAAAGCTGGAAAACAAATAGCAAGATTGTAGACATTATGCCAAACCTACCAATGACTGCTTTGAATGCAAATGAAACTAAAATTTTCATGAAAAGGTAGAAAATTTCAGAAAAGGTACAAAAATCAAGCCCCAAATACATTCTGTACACATAGACGGCTCTAAACAGAAACAGAGAACTGTGAAGTGAAATCATTTGAAAATACTTAATGTAAAAGTTACTGCTATGCCTCCATTAATATCAGACTAGTTAGGTTTAAAAGCAAGTATTACCAGCATAAAGAGGAAATTAAATGACAAAATTAAGTAAGAAATAAGAAATCCACATTGGAAGTTATAATATTTTCTCAATGTTTGATGTAAAGAATTATAAATATACAGAAAGTCTGTATTCAGTGTTAACCAGTGTGCATGGAGTATGTGTATGTGTAGCAGTGAGGACTTACACACCTGTTTTAAGGGCCCATGGACTAGAAGCTATGATAAAACCTCATGTAGAGCCATAAGATACATCCAAAAAATATTGAGTACTGAGACATTGTGTATCTTTTTGCTTATTAAAATAGCTTTTCAAGAAACAAAAGCCCTAATTTGAAGTGTTGTGGATTCCCATGGCAAGTCCAATTTTAAGCTTGCTAAAATCCTGGAGTATAAAATTGCAACCCACTCCAGTATTTTTGCCTGGAAAATTCCATGAACAGAGGAGCCTGGTGGACTACAGTCCATGGGGTCACAAAGAGTGGGACATGACTTAGTGACTGAGTACACATGCACAAAGTTCTTAATATTTAATAATCATCTCAAATCGGAACAAACCAGTTCCTGCATGTGCCACTAATAATATGTATACTAAAGCTATATAGTATATACTATATGCTGTTATACATATTGCTCTTTACAGCATCGGACCTTGCTTCTATCACCAGTCACATCCACAACTGGGTATTGTTTTTGCTTTGGCTCCATCCCTTTATTCTTTCTGGAGTTATTTCTCCACTGATCTCCAGTAGCATATTGGGTACCTACCGACCTGGGGAGTTCCCCTTTCAGTATCCTATCATTTTGCCTTTTCATACTGTTCATGGGGTTCTCAAGGAAAGAATACTGAAGTGGTTTGCCATTCCCTTCTCCAGTGGACCACATTCTGTCAGACCTCTCCACCATGACCCGCCCGTCTTGGGTGGCCCTACAGGGCATGGCTTAGTTTCATTGAGTTAGAGCAGGTTATGGTCCATGTGATTAGATTGACTAGTTTTCTATGATTATGGTTTCAGTGCGTCTGCCCTCTGATGCCCTCTCCCAATATGTTACTGGAGATCAGTGGAGAAATAACTCCAGAAAGAATGAAGGGATGGAGCCAAAGCAAAAACAATACCCAGTTGTGGATGTGACTGGTGATAGAAGCAAGGTCCGATGCTGTAAAGCGCAATATTGCATAGGAACCTGCAATGTTAGGTCCATGAATCAAGGCAAATTGGAAGTGGTCCAACAGGAAACGGCAAGAGTGAATGTCAACATTCTAAGAATCAGCGAACTAAAGTGGACTGGAATGCGTTAAGTTAATGCAGATGACCATTATATCTACTACTGCAGGCAGAAATCCCTTAGAAGAAATGGAGTAGCCATCATGGTCAACAAAAGAGTCCAAAATGCAGTACTTGTATGCAATCTCAAAAACGACAGAATGATCTCTGTTGGTTTCCAAGGCAAACCATTCAACATCACAGTAATCCAAGTCTGTGCCCCAACCAGTAATGCTAAAGAAGCTGAAGTTGAATGGTTCTATGAAGACCTACAAGATCTTCTAGAACTAACACCCAAAAAAGATGTCCTTTTCATTATAGGGGACTAGAATGCAAAAGTAGGAAGTCAAGAAACACCTGGAGTAACAGGCAAATTTGGCCTTGGAGTACAGAATGAAGCAGGGCAAAGGCTAACAGAGTTTTGCCAAGAGAATGCACTGGTCATACCAAACAGCCTATTCCAACAACACAAGAGAACACTCTACACATGGACATCACCAGATGGTCAACACCGAAATCAGATTGATTATATTCTTTACAGCCAAAGATGGAGAAGCTCTATACAGTCAGCAAAAACAAGACTGGGAGCTGACTGTGGCTCAGATCATGAACCCCTTATTGGCAAATTCAGATTGAAATTGAAGAAAGTAGGGAAAACCACTAGACCATTCAGGTATGACCTAAATCAAATCCCTTATGATTATACACTGGAAGTGAGAAATAGATTTAAGGGCCTAGATCTGATAGACAGAGTGCTTGATGAACTATGGAATGAGGTTCGTGACATTGTATAGGAGACAGGGATCAAGACCATCCCCATGGAAAAGAAATGCAAAAAAGCAAAATGGCTGTCTGGGGAGGCCTTACAAATAGCTGTGAAAAGAAGAGAAGCGAAAAACAAAGGAGAAAAGGAAAGATGTAAGCATTTGAATGCAGAGTTCCAAAGAATAGCAAGGAGAGATAAAGCCTTCCTCAGTGATCAATGCAAACAAATGGAGGAAAACAACAGAATGGGAAAGATTAGAGATCTCTTGAAGAAAATTAGAGATACCAAGGGAACATTTCATGCAAAGATGGGCTCGATCAAGGACAGAAATGGTATGGACCTAACAGAAGCAGAAGATATTAAGAAGAGGTGGCAAGAATACACAGAAGAACTGTACAAAAAAGATCTTCACAACCACGATAATCACGATGGTGTGATCACTGACCTAGAGCCAGACATCCTGGAATGTGAAGTCAAGTGGGCCTTAGAAAGCATCACTATGAACAAAGTTAGTTGAGGTGATGGAATTCCAGTGGAGCTATTTCAAATCCTGAAAGATGATGCTGTGAAAGTGCTGCACTCAATATGCCAGCAAATTTGGAAAACTCAGCAGTGGCCACAGGACTGGAAAAGGTCAGTTTTCATTCCAATCCCAAAGAAAGGCAATGCCAAAGAATGCTCAAACTACTGCACAATTGCACTCATCTCACATGCTAGTAAAGTAATGCTCAAAATTCTCCAAGCCAGGCTTCAGCAATACATGAACCGTGAACTTCCTGATGTTCAAGCCAGTTTTAGAAAAGGCAGAGGAACCAGAGGTCAGATTGCCAACATCCGCTGGATTATCAAAAAAGCAAGAGAGTTCCAGAAAAACATCTATTTCTGCTTTACTGACTATGCCAAAGCCTTTGCCTGTGTGGATCACAATAAACTGTGGAAAATTCTTCAAGAGATGGGAATACCAGACCACCTGACCTGCTTCTTGAGAAATTTGTATGCAGGTCAGGAAGCAACAGTTAGAACTGGACATGGAACAACACACTGGTTCCAAATAGGAAAAGGAGTACGTCAAGGCTGTATATTGTCACCCTGCTTATTTAACTTATATGCAGAGTACATCATGAGAAATGCTGGGCTGGAAGGAAGAAGCACAAGCTGGAATCAAGATTGCCAGGAGAAATATCAATAACCTCAGATATGCAGGTGACACCACCCTTATGGCAGAAAGTGAAGAGGAACTAAAAAGCCTCTTGAGGAAAGTGAAAGTGGAGAGTGAAAAAGTTGGCTTAAAGCTCAACATTCAGAAAACGAAGATCATGGCATCTGGTCCCATCACTTAATGGGAAATAGATGGGGAAACAGTGTAAACAATGTCAGACTTTAGTTTTTTTGGCTCCAAAATCACTGCAGATGGTGACTGCAGCCATGAAATTAAAAGACACTTACTCCTTGGAATGTTAGTTATGATCAATCTAGATAGCATAATCAAAAGCAGAGACATTACTTTGCCAACAAAGGTCTGTCTAGTCCAGGCTATGGTTTTTCCTGTGGTCATGTATGGATGTGTGAGTTGGACTGTGAAGAAAGCTGAGCACGGAAGAATTGATGCTTTTGAACTGTGGTGTTGGAGAAGACTCCTGAGAGCCCCTTGGACTG
>NW_011495053.1:2277405-2287959 GCF_000754665.1 Bison bison bison | reverse complement strand
TGGGAGGGATTGGCGGCAGGAGGAGAAGGGGATGACAGAGGATGAGATGGCTGGATGGCATCACCGACTCGATGAACGTGAGTTTGAGCAAACTTCAGGCATTGGTGATGGACAGGGAGGCCTGGTGTGCTGCGATTCATGGGGTCGCAAAGAGTCGGACATGACTGAGTGACTGAACTGAACTGAACTGTTATACATATTATATAACAAAACTAAATCATAAATCAACACAATATAGCAAAACTAAATTAAAAAAAAAACAAGAAGATATGTAAAAAGGATAGAAATAACTGGAAACTTCAAAGATGCATTGATAAATCAGCTCTAGATCAAAATGAAAGGAGAAGAGATTCATTAAGTATTTTGAACTAAAACATAATGAAACTTATAACAAATATGGACAATAACTAAATGTTGATAAAAATGTATAGTTTGAAAAGTCCATATGAAAAACCCAAATCATATAAAATCATTTATTTCTACTTTAAGAAGTTAGAAGAAAGAGTAAGCAAATCGATTAGTATATTGTAATTAATTAGAAGGAAATAAATAGAAAAGAGAACTGAAAGAAACAGAAAATGGGAATATCATAGAAAAAAATTTTAAAAAGCTTATTTAAGGAGGCCAGAAATGCTGTCATTCTAAAAGTTCTACAAGAACATTGCAAGGGAAGAAATGATAAATAAAGATCTTTTATGAAGTTAGACAAAAAAAAAATGCATTATAAAACATTAGCAAGTCTAATCAAACCATATGTAGAACTGCTAATATACCCAGTAGAAAGCATTGCAAGAAGACAGCATTGGTTTAACATTTTAAAATTAGTCAATTCAACATAAAGTAGTTAATTAACAACATACAGTAGAAAAATCATATATGTAAATAAATGCAGAAACATTACTTGACAAAATTGAACTTACTCATGATAATACTCTAGGAATAGAAGAAAACTTCTTCAGCCTGATAAATAGCATCTACAAAATAACTCTTGCTATAATAATCATGAAGGCAAATTACTGAACACGTCCGCATTAAAATGAGGTGTAAGTCAAGTATATCCCCTTCTCATCTCTTCTATTCAACAATATACTTGAGGTTATGGCCAGTGCAATAAGTAATGGAAAAGAAATACAAAATAAAAAGTTTATGAAAGGAGACAATAAAATAAAGATAAAATAAAAATAGAAAGACAATAAAATTGTCTTTGCAAATGACGTATATATTCACATAGAAGATGGTAAGGCACTTACAAATAGATTTCTTTTTTTTTTAATTTAATTTTATTTTTAAACTTTACATAATTGTATTAGTTTTGCCAAATATCAAAATGAATCCGCCACAGGTATACATGTGTTCCCCATCCTGAACCCTCCTCCCTCCTCCCTCCCCATACCATCCCTCTGGGTCGTCCCAGTGCACTAGCCCCAAGCATCCAGTATCGTGCATCGACCCTGGACTGGCATCTCGTTTCATACATGATATTTTACATGTTTCAATGCCATTCTCCCAAATCTTCCCACCCTCTCCCTCTCCCACAGAGTCCATAAGACTGTTCTATACATCAGTGTTTCTTTTGCTGTCTCGTACACAGGGTTATTGTTACCATCTTTCTAAATTCCATATATATGCGTTAGTATACTGGATTGGTGTTTTTCCTTCTGGCTTACTTCGCTCTGTATAATAGGCTCCAGTTTCATCCACCTCATTAGGACTGATTCAAATGTATTCTTTTTAATGGCTGAGTAGTACTCCATTGTGTATATGTACCATAGCTTTCTTATCCATTCATCTGCTGATGGACATCTAGGTTGCTTCCATGTCCTGGCTATTATAAACAGTCCTGGCTATTATAAATAGATTTCTATAGCTGATAAACAACCATACAACAATATGTATATTTATTTATGCTGACAACAAATTAAAAATAATGTGAGTGTTGATTTATAGCAAGCATGAATATGCATAAATACCTAGAAATAAAATTAACAAAAATGCAAAACCTCAATATTGAAAATTACAAAACTGTGAAACATTGATGAAGCAACTAAAGACCTCAATAAATGGGGAGACACACCATGGCCATAAATTGGGAAACCCCAGTTTTTTAAAAATCACTCTCCCTAATTGATATATAGATATAGTAAAATTCCTATCAAAATTACAGAGAAATTAAGAAACCTGTGAAAAAATTACATGGAGCACCTAGTACTTTAACTTTTTCACTTCACTTTCAGTGAACAGAGTAAAGGCAGAAAATTCTTTGAGTTTCCTGTCTGAAACCAACTTGTGTGAATTTAAGCAAAGTGTTTAATTTCTCTGAGTTTCAGTTTTCCTTTTTTTAAATTGAATAATATAAAATGGATGTATTGACACTTAAATTAGAAAATACATATAAAGTGCCACTATTATATATAAAGGGATCCAATAAATTATAACACTAGGTTTATATATATGTGTGTATATATATATATATTTTTTTTTTTTTTTTTTTTTCTGAAAGTCTTTAGCTGAGCTTAAATCCTTACTGGTGAGTATAAGAAAAAGGATCTTGGTGTAAATGCTAACTTATTGCTTTGGGGCATCACTTTGCTGCTCTATAAAACATGGGGGTTGTATGGTCTCCAGGGTACCTCTCCAGCTTTCATATCTTAAGAGTTTAAATGCATTTAAAACTGCCTTCTGAAGACTTGGAGAGTGAGTTATAGATTATTTCTCCAGGGTCCTATGGCAAGACTGTTTCAGAGTCAGCATTTGAACGCGGTGGCCCTCTTTCAAGTCAAAGTTAAGACCTCATCCTTTCTCCAACTTTTACAGCATCCACAGGAAATGGCTCCAGAGTTGCTTAATCAATCTCCTAATGAACCAAACACAAAAGCTCAATATATTAATGTTCAGTTTCCTCCTGTGGCCCCCAAACTTTCTTTCTCTTATAAATGGGCAAAGTCTCGCTCACTGTTTTGGTCTGAATTAGTCTGTTTTGTCATGGTCCTAAAAGTATTATAAACACATCTTTTCTGTCTTCCTCACATTTTTTATAGTTGAGTTGAAAGCGTTAATTTCAAAGTTGACGTGTATGCCTTAAAAAAAACAGAGCTGATTGAGTGATTTTCCCCTTGAGTGCTTAAGTTCCTGTGCCTCATGCCAAGAGCATTCACAGCTCTGAAATTGTGGGAAGGGATTGCTGCAGTCTTACACATTTAATAGGCTCTATGTCCACAGGGCTGAACCATTCCCTCATTAGGTGTAAACAGCTTTAAATTGGTATTCTAAATATCTCACAGTTCCCCATGAGACGGTTTGGTTGCCTTATGTGTGTGTGAAAATAATTAGTATTTTAAGTATCACAACTTCAGACTCCTGTTAGAGATGACATAATCACATCTCTCCTATTCCTGCAGTGTAATCAGAGGTGTTGTTTAGTAAGATGCTTTTGTCTGGTTGCTAGGGGATGATCCTAAAAGTTTCGTCTGGATATGATGGTTCATAATGCAGATATTTTCATATATTTTGCCATTCCATCACACATGGAATGTCTTTCTATTTGTTAAAATTTGAACTTAATTCTTACTCAGTTTTTCAGTTCTCTGACTCAGAGTTATTTCCAAGAAGCTTTACTCAACAGCTCAAACCACCTGAATCTGAGCCTGAGACTGGTTGTTATGGTGTGTGTGTGTGTGTGATGGTGGTGGGGAAAATTCATTGATTCTATTTTGCTACTGTTTTGAGGAATATTTGGTGTGTCACCTCTTTAGTGAGTTTTGTTTGTCCTTTTTATCTAACATTTCACACTTCTTGAAATAAAGTGGCTTAAAATATCTTACTATCTTTTGAATTGCTGCAGAATTCCTAGAGATGTCCTATTTATTTATTTATTTATTTTGCAATTTCTGGTTTTGCCTTTCCTATTTTTTTGTGTCTCATCAGAGTTTTGTCAGTTTTTAAAAAAGATTTTCTCCGTTGCTTTTGTTGTTACCAGTTATTCTAACACACAGAGTCTTGTTTACTTGTGCTTGGATATCTTTGACTATGTATTGATTTGGAAAATAATTTTCAGAGATAATTTGAGGCTGAAGATGCAGATTTTTATTTTATTCTGCCCTCTGGTGTTGGGCAGGGGTGTGGGATGCTGAGAGTCTAGGCAATCTGCAATTGCTACATGGTAAATTCTCTGGACCAGTCAGTGGACACAATTTGGTGGTATACGCTCACTCAAGCACACATTTACTTCTGGTTCTCTTTCACTGTATCAATTAGGAGTAAGGAAAACAAATGCTACTCTGATGATTTAAGAGAAATCCGTCCTCATAAAGCCATCGTCGTCAGAAGGGCTGGGGCAACCATAGGGAAAGCAGGACCTGCGTTGCATGTGGAAATCAGGAAGTGTCAGGACTCCCTGGACACTGTTATGAGTGACCTAAGTCGCCTGCAGCAAAGATGTAGGTACTTTCTGGGAAAAGCCTCGCAGCTCTTGGGACTCTGGTATAGACATTCTTTCTGCTGATTTGACAGAATCTAAAATGGACCCCTACTGGATGAGATTCTTGGAAAGGAAATCTCCAGGTTTCCTGACTCTAAAATACAGAGAAGAATGCAGAAAGGAATGAGGATGAATATTGCACACCAAAAGAAAGTCAGAACCCAACATCCAGCATGCTTACAATTGAGGGTGATCCTCCCAGGCACCCAGTTAACTGTTCCATATCATGATTCTTTCTAACTAGTTGCTTTCAATTTCTCTTACCCTGTTAAGTCCTCAGATTCTTTCTAGTTTCACTGATGTTTCTTCAGGAAAGGTAATTGCCTTCAATGCAAAAGAGAGGTGGGATTTACTCTCAGTTATGCCTCAGTTTTTCTGAGATTTGATTTCATAAATTTACCTATTCCTATAGCTCTTTGATGTTTTTACCTTTTTAAAAAGTTTTTCTCAATGGGAATGCTAATATGAGTCATGCGTTTGCTTTACAAGTAGTGAAAGCCCTGCATTCTCTTTTTAAAGAGAGAAATACTATTCGTTAATAGAAGGAGGAAGTCTAACCATGTTTAATCATCCTCTCAAATAGGTTAAAATGAAGAGAACGTGAAAGTGATGATGCTAAATACATTTTGGAGTTGAGAAGTCTCAATTGAAAATTGAGTCCAGTATAGGAAAACTGAAGAGTTTTGTTTTAATGAGCTCAGAATCTGGCGTTTTTTGTTTTTGCTTTTTTTTTGAGATGGAAGTGATCCAGATGCCTTCATTCAGCTTATTTTCTTCTTTAAAAGATGTTTCCCCAAAACTTCAAAATGAAAAGCAAATGATGAGGAAAGAGATGGTAATAATAAAAGATGGTTGAGATTGGACTTTGCCAGAAAAAAATAACCCAAGTATATAGTAGAACAGAATTACTTTAAACATAAGACGATCTTACCCTGGGGCAGTCTGAAGAATCAAGCTGTCATTACACAAACCTCTTTGAAGAATGGCACACAAATATACGATGCTTTGTGCCTAGAGCAGTTCCCAAAAACATTTTAGAGCTTCCAGAAGAGTCATGAGAAAAAAATCATTGCACATTGAACCACATAGTTTCAATGCCAAATAGTTCCCAAAGCTGCATCATTTACAGCCAAAAGGAAACTTTAAATCTTCACAGAATCTGGTTCATTACCAGGAAAAAAATCCTCATGCCTAAAATAGTTCTGATTTTTAAAAATTCAGCCTACACAGAAAATGTCGATGATGAGTGTAAGACTCTGCAATATTGCATGCTATAGATATCCTGTTCAGGAATGCTCCAGCACATTGAAAACAGCTTTTCCTTTTTTAGTCTAGCTGTGTGTTTTTTGTAAAGTGAAGTGCTAAAATTCACTGCCCTAGAATCTTATATCTCTTTTCAAGACATACATTACTCTGCTAAAAAATATCTAATGTATAATTTTAAAAAAGTAAGAGAGATGAAAGAGTCGGCTCTGGAGAACAGAGTTTCCTTCAAAATTAAAGATATGAAATTAGTGGAAATGTGTTCAATGTGTCATTTAACAGTTATCTGTGAACTGCCTACTATGTTAATGCTATCATCTGCTGCTGCTGCTAAGTTGCTTCAGTCGTGTCTGACTCTGTGCGACCCCATAGACGGTAGCCCACCAGGCTCCCCCGTCCCTGGGATTCTCCAGGCAAGAACACTGGACTGGGTTGCCATTTCCTTCTCCAATGCATGAAAGTGAAAAGTGAAAGTGAAGTCGCTCAGTTGTGTGTGACTCTTAGTGACCCCATGGACTGCAGCTCACCAGGCTCCTCCGTCCATGGGATTTTCCAGGCAAGAGTACTGGAGAGGGGTGCCACTGCCTTCTCCCAATGTCTACGCTGTGCTAAAGAAATGGAACTTGACACCCAGAAGGGAAATAGCACCGACTCTACAGCTACTTGCTTCTGTGCTTACATATTTGGGGAAATTGCAAAGTGTAATGGGATGTATACATGCGGAACCTGACCCAAACTTGAGGAATAAAGTTTTATGTGAAGAAATGATGCATGTTCTGAAATCTGAATGATGAGAGGTCCATTCTGGTCAAAGAGTGCAGGGATGGGAAAAGTAAGCTGAAAGCACAGTACATGCAGTGGGACACTCAAATTACATTCATTTGGCTAAAATAATGTTTTATTTTCTCTTTAAAAAATTTTTACAACTATAGTGCTGGTGATGGTTTAGTCCCTAAGTCATGTTGAACTCTTGCGACCCATCAGGCTTTTCTGTCCATGAGATTTTGTGAACAAGATTTCGGGAATGGGTTGCCATTTCCTTCTCCAATTTTACAACTTTATTAAGGCATAACTGACAGATGAAAAATTGCACATTTAATATATACATTCTGATGCACCTGGACATAGGCATGTATCAGTGATAGCATCACCACTATGAAGGTACCAAGCACGTCCATCATCTCTTAAAAGTTTCCTGTGTCCCTTTGCTGTATGTGTGTGTATGTGCATGCGAAGAACACGCAATATGAAATCTACTCTCTTTGTAAATTCTCAAATGCATGCTATGGTCTGAAAGTTTATTGTTGTTGTTGTTCAGCTGCCAAGTCATGTCTGACTCTGTGACTCCATGAACTGTAGCACATCAGGCTTTCCTGTCCTCTCACTCCCAGAGTTTGCTCAAACTCATGTCCATTGAGTCAGTAATGTCATCCAACCATCTCATCCCTTGTTGCCCCCTTCTCCTCTTGCCCTCACTCTTGCAAGTATTTTCTCCTGTTCTGTACATTGCCTTTTCACTTCATTGTCAGCTTCCCTTGCTGTGCAGAAACTTCTTAGTTTGATGTCATTTTTCTTGATAGTTTTGCTTTTTGTTGCCTGGACTTTTGATGTCATATCCAAAAGAAATCACTGCCCAGACCAATGTCAAGAAGCTTTTTCTCTATGTTTGCTTCTAGGAGTTTTATAGTTTCAAGTCTTATAGTTTCAATTAAATCTGATAAAGAAATCTTGAGAAAGTTTAATGAGGTGAATTGGGACCAGACCATGAAAAAAACTTATAAATATGTGGTTCCTTTTATGCTATGTCCTGAGAGCTTTTGAAAACCATAAAGGATTTTCAAGGAAGGGAGAACATATTCAGATGCACCTGAGAAATAGCCATCATATATGGCGGATTATTAGATAGACACAGAGCCAGAACTAGGAACCCCAGCCAGGAGGCACTTCACCAGTGTAGCAAAAAGTTACTGTGTTTGAACTAGAGTGGAGACAATTGGAATGAAAAAAAAAAAAAAAGAAGATGGAATCTAGTAACCTTTAGGAGATGGAACCATTAGGGTTGATGGTCACTGGGTCTGCTGGATTCCAGAATAACTATTTCTGAGCTGATTACTATGTGGAGATTGTGGATGTGAGGCAAAAGACGAGGAACAAAGCTTTGGGGGATAAAGTGGGAAGTTAGGTTTTTAGATTATGACTTTGAGTTTTCTATGAAGAGGCAAGGTAAGAATAAAGGCAGCAGCTACACACATGAGTGTGAATTCCAGGCAGGAAGTCAGCAATGAAACCACAAATTTGGAACCAAGGGGACTGTGAATCACAGAACTGACTACAGAAATAGATGTGGGTACTCAGAAAGTGTAGAAAGAGGCTTTAGTACAGAACCCGTAGCAACACTCTTCTGTGAGAAATGGTCCTAGAAGAGTAACCAGAAAGGAGGCCCAGTGAGAAGGATGCTTTTCCTGTCTTACAGCAGATGGATGAAAAATTTGCATCTAAAACCGGGATCTCTCCAGTATTCCTTACACTTTCTCATGCTAGCCCCAGTGAACCTGCTCTTGAACAAGAAATTTACGTAAACAGGAAGACCATGCATATCTGATAAAAGAGGATGACCCAACAGATCAACCAAGCTGCCCTTTGAAACCAGTGACTGAGAGAATGACTCTTGGTACTCAATGAACATGAACTTTAGCAAACTTCCAGAGATAGTGGAGGACAGAGGAGTCTGGCATGCTGCAGTCCATGGGGCCGCAAAGAGTTGTACAGGACTTAGTGACTGAATAACAATAACAAAAGTCTCCTTGAGTTGAGTCTTCTTACTTGTCATAAAAGCACTCATTATACCTACCTGAATTGGTCACCGTGAAGTTTAAACAAGATAATCACGTGAAAGTACCCACTACATGGTTACAATACAGATGCAACCTGTGTTAAAACTGTATCTACAGTAAAAGGAAAGACATTTGGAATTGATCTTTCTATAACCATCCCCCACTGGCTCAGAAGGTAAAGAATTTGCCTGCAGTGCAGGAGACACAGGTTCGATCCCTGGGTCGGAAAGATCCCCTGGAGAAGGGAATGGCTACCATCTCCAGTATTTTTGCCTGGAGAATTCCATGGACAGAGGAGCCTGGTGGGCTACAGTCCATGGGGTCACAAGGAGTTGGACACGACTGAGCAACTAACACTTTGACTACTCTGTCACCGCACAATAGTATTCAAATGCATTGACAGATGTTGTTGAAATACAGAAAGATTTTCTATTGGAATGGGAAGTTACATTTCCCGAGTGAGCCCAGAGAACAAAGAAATAAACAGGGAGGAGGAAACACCATGGCCAAGGTCAGAGAAGGGGAGCATGGATGAAGTCAACCCAAGCTCCTCAGAATTCCAGGGCTGCTCTGCCTATCTGGCCACCATCACCGAAAGCAACAGGAGCCATGGGATGGCAAAGGTGGCCTTCTGAAGGGCAGAGGAGACCAGCTGCCACTGGACGCTGAACTGAAGGCCTCGCGTGGATCCCATGGGCAGAGGGTGCTCTGAGCAGCCACGCCCTAGCCCAGCAGGTTCATCAGTTTCCTCACCCTGGTTTGTGTTACAGAATCATTGCAAACATTGTTGGTATTACCATTATTTTCCACTTAGTTTGAGATGAATAAGTATGGCTAGAAGTGATTCTTTTAGTGGTTTTATGAATTCCCTGTTCCTTTCGTAGGACAGGCACAGCATCTTTGGGTGAGGTCACCAAGGTGCACTCTGTGATCCCAGAAAAATGAAGACTAGCTATCTCATCACCAGCTGACTGGCAGTGATCAAGTCTAAGTCCTAGTTTCAAGAAAATAGAATTTACAGTTTATGAACTGAACTTGTTATTGGTTCTTACCATAAACTGAAGATAGATTATTAAAATGAACACATGAAATTTATAAAATTGCTAAAGAAAGAAAAAAGCCACCCATTGAGTCCACGTTTCTCTTCCTTGACGTAGTAAACAGAACTCTTGGGCAGAGAACCAGGTATCTCTGGGTTTTAAGAATTTTAACACAAGCAGATGGTGAATTTGGGACTGGTGGAATAATTTTCCGTGGACATCTGATGAGTCATCATGGTCTTGATGGAAGATGTTCTCTAGGAAAGCTCCTCAGAACACTGTCCTTTTCCTTATATTACTTAATTAAAAATACGATGTAGGTTATTCAGCAAATAATTTTAGAGCTGATTTTTATACACTCTTCAGTTTGCTGAGCACTGGCTATTTGAAAGTGAATAAGGAATAGTTCTGAACTTCAGATATCTCATAGTTTATTGGTTTTATTAAAAGTGGACTGCACAAATGCAGAGATGTTAAATATTTGGAATAACACACGTTGAATATATTACTAGCAGTAATCAAAGCAATGCAAATGAGAACAAGATTTTTTTTTTTTGGTTTAACAACTTTTCCTAGCCTGCATCTTTTATCTTAATAGCATTATGGCAAAAAAAATAGTATTATATAACATCATGTGGAGCATCTCATTAAAAACTGGTCTGTGAATGTTCAAATGGAGGCATGTTATCATACTATTATTGTCATTTAGATAAAGGATTTCAATGATTTGCTTAAGAAGCTAATCAGGATCAAAGCAAATGATACCCTTTTTGAAAGACCAGCTCATAGCAGTAAACTTGATACAAAGTTTTAGGCTGTTTTGAGTGTGATCTTAATGTCCCTGGTCCTCCATCAGAAATTGGGAAAGGGAGGGGGAGAAGAAGAGGGAGAGAGAGGCTGAAAAGGAGGGGGAGACCGGTGGGGGAGGGGAGAGGGAGGG
>NW_011495053.1:2275323-2277305 GCF_000754665.1 Bison bison bison | reverse complement strand
GAGGGAGGGGGAGGGGAGAAGCCACATGTCGCCTTTCACATCTTTGGTGCTCCAGCTCTTGCATCACTCAGTGAGAAGCCACGTTTAGCTGTTTATTATTATTATTTTTATTCGATGGTCATGACATTAAGCTACAGACACACTCACTAACCCCTGAGCTCCAGCTCAGCGTGGTGTCAGTGTCGCGTTGTCCTTTGTTACTTTCTCCAGTGTGTTTTTCCAGCACTCCTAAATTATGGAGAGAATGAATGAGGCTGGGTCCAATATACAAACCTCTGTTTTTATGAATGAAACAAAATGTCTGTGAGTGAATCGGCTCTCTCTGACTAGACTAGGTATTTCACAAGCTTTCTCGTCTGATTTGTTAGTAATTGATTTTACCAACTCGGCTGCTTTGCTTTCTGTGTCCCAAGACGGTCTGTTAGGGCTTGATTTGCCAAAGATGGTCCTGAAGTGCTTAAAAAGAAAATCAGAGGAAGTTGAGCTTTAGAATTTGAATTCCACTGGAGTTTCCACTGAAATGGGACCAGGCGCATTTAGCTCAGGCCCGCCTGCTGCCTCCAGCGAGCATGCCCGGCCTTCAGGTCCCGCCCCACCTGCATCTTCTCCAGACCTCACGGATGTTCTGGGACAGGGTGTGGAAACGGATCACTTCCTCGCTTACTGTTTTTCTGAGACCATTCTTTATTTCCCTGACTCTAAATGTCAGAAACATTTTTCCCACATCTAAGGGGAAAAAGCATCCCCATGGTTGTCCAAAAGAAAAAAACCCAAACAAAAAAACCCTCCTTTAATTTTATACTGGGGAATCTCAAAGGGAAAACTTTGCTCTGTTTCTGTGTGACGTTGTTGGCAAAGAGGGGTCAGGTGAGACCTTCCTCCAGGGCAGGGACAAAGGTGCTCCTCACAGGAGGCTGGGCTCCGTCTCCCGGCAGTGAGAGGAGCTGCCAATCATTTGTCCACCTGCTCCGGTCCAGGCCTTCTCTACCGGTTAAGTAGGCCCTGGGCACTTTGAAATGTGGGTTATTTAAATATTGAATCTTCTGACAATACTGCCATCACTTTTTTTCTGTAGCGGAAACTGGAGTTAAGGGTTTAGATATATTCCCACGATCAGAGTTTGCAAGTTGAAGAACTGGGAAAGGAGCCCAGGTTTTTCTGACTCCAGAGCCTGTGTGCCGTGTGCCCCTCGGATTCGCTGATGACAGCGTCTTCTGTCATGATCTGAGGGCTGGCACTTGCTCTGCCTGCATGGTTCTTGCAAGAATCTTTACCAGTATTAACCAGCAGTGATACAGCTCTCTCCCATTCTTTTACTCTATAAATGTTGGATTTTATTTTGTTGTTTTGTGGTGCCCTTTTTAGAAAGCATGGATGTTAGGGAATGGTTAAAGAGATATTGCAGTGAGTAGCTGCCCCTTCTGAATACTTTTTCCACACACACACACACACACACACACAGACATGCATGTACACACACATACACACATGACATAAAGGGTTCTTCCATGGTTTCTGGTGATGAAAGGAAATTGTTACAGTTAAATGAGAAATTAACTAATGTTACTAAATTTAGGGCTTTTCCATGTGTCTGTTTTACTTTGGATATATACAACTAGCAAAACAAAATTCTTATTAATATAGCATCTAAATATTATTAGAGTCCTCAAATATTATGATACCAACATTTGGATGGAAAATTGTTCCACATGGCGGGATGAAGGGAATTTTAATGGTATTTTGCAAGGATTCATGGTCATTGCCAAATTCTACATGGGGCTCATTGCCCTGAGTTTCCTTGTGGAGCAGAAAGCACACATCATGTGGCAGGCACGTGTTTTCAGTTCAGTTCAGTTCAGTCGCTCAGTTGTGTCCAACTCTTTGCAAGTCCATGAACCGCAGCAAGCCAGGCCTCCCTGTCCATTGCCAACTTCTGCAGTCCACCCAAACCCATGTCCATTGAGTTGGGTGGTACATGATAC
>NW_011495053.1:2259702-2275223 GCF_000754665.1 Bison bison bison | reverse complement strand
CCATCCAACCATGATACATGATACATGATACCATCTACTACATGATACCATCTACTACATGATACCATCTACTACATGATACCATGATGGTACATGATACCATGATGGTACATGATACCATCATGTACCATGATACAGGATACCATCTACTACATGATACCATCCAACCACCTCATCTTCTGTCATCCCCTTCTCCTGCTGCCCTCAATCTTTCCCAGCATCAGGGTCTTTTCAAATGAGTCAGCTCTTCCCATCAGGTGGCCAAAGTATTGGAGTTTCAGCTTCAACATCAGTCTCTCCGATGAACACCCAGGACTGATCTCCTTTAGGATGGACTGGTTGGATCTCCTTGCAGTCCAAAGTACTGTCAAGAGTCTTCTCCAACACCACAGTTCAAAAGCATCAATTCTTTGGCTCTCAGTTTTCTTTATAGTCCAACTCTCACATCCATACATGACCACTGGAAAAACCATAGTCTTGACTAGACGGAACTTTATTGGCAAAGTAATGTCTCTGCTTTTTAATATGCCATCTAGATTAGTCATAACTTTCCTTCCAAGGAGTAAGTGTCTTTTAATTTCATGGCTGCAATCACCATCCACAGTGATTTTGGAGCCCAAAAAAATAAAGTCTACCACTGTTTCTCCATCTATTTTCCATGAAGTGATGGGACTGGATGCCATAATTGTAGTTTTCTGAATGTTGAGCTTTAAGCCAACTTTTTCACTCTCCTCTTTCACTTTCATCACGAGGCTCTTTAGTTCTTCTTCACTTTCTGCCATAAGGGTGGTGTCATCTGCATATCTGAGGTTATTGATATTTCTCCCGGCAATCTTGATTCCAGCTTGTGCTTCCTCCAGCCCAGTGTTTCTCATGATGTACTCTGCATATAAGTTAAATAAGCAGGGTGACAATATACAGCCTTGACATACTCCTTTTCCTATTTGGAACCAGTGTGTTGTTCCATGTCCAGTTCTAACTGTTGCTTCCTGACCTGCATGTAGGTTTCTCAAGAGGCAGGTCAGGTGGTCTGGTATTCCCATCTCTTGAAGAATTTTCCACAGTTTATTGTGATCCACACAGTCAAAGGCTTTGGCATAGTCAATAAAGCAGAAATAGATGTTTTTCTAGAACTCTCTTGCTTTTTCAGTGATCCAGTGGATCACTGTGGCAATTTGATCCCTGGTTCCTCTGCCTTTTCTAAAGCCAGCTTGAACATCTGGAAGTTCACGGTTCACATATTACTGAAGCCTGGCTTGGAGAATTTTGAGCATTACTTTACTAGCATGTGAGATGAGTGCAGTTGTGTGGTAGTTTGAGCATTCTTTGGCATTACTTTTCTTTGGGATTGCAATGAAAACTGACCTTTTCCAGTCCTGTGGCCACTGCTGAGTTTTCCATATTTGCTGGCATATTGAGTGGTATTTGCAAAACCAACATAAATTCTCCTAATTAGTGCTGGGCATTTTGTATCTTTGACTTAAATGTGGGAAGCTAAAAATACTTTTTTAAAGATAAAAAAGTGGAAATATGTGCCCTTCGAAAACCATTATGTAATGCTTAAGACATGACAAAAGTAATGTTTTAAAAGAAATTTGATGTAATTAATGTAAACCAAGTAGGAAAAGGGGACTATACATCATACTAGCAGGTAAGTCAGTAAAAAACAACAACAACAACAACAACAACAAAACCTGAAAACAAGAACCTTGTCTTTGCAACACACAAAATACTCATATCTCCTCAGTACACACATATACACACACACACCCGCCCAATTTAGTAGTAATCAATTCATTGTACAGGACCTGGGTCTGCTCAGAACACTTCTGTGGTATGAGACAAGTTTGGTTTTGGTCAGTCTTTTAAACCTTCCTCTGTACAAATGGTGAATCAGGTAACTCTGCTACACTCTTTAAAGTGAAATACTCACAGTGATGGTTGGATTGTGGTGGTTTTATTTGATAAGAATTTTTTTTATGACTCTAGAGGAATGCTCTAAAGGGGAAAAAAAAAGCACTAATGTTCCTTTATCTGCTTCAGACAGTGTGATGGCCTTGTCTACTTGAATTCACTTGGAATTATCCACTTGAGTTCACTTTCTTGTTTTTCCAGTAGGTCAGTGGTGGGTTCCCTAGACCAGCAGAGTTAGCTATACAACTGTGGAGAGTTCCAAGAAGTCTCATTTTGGGCATACTTTCCTTGAAGTTTTGATTCCACGTTCTGATTGCATATAAGAGATAGACCCATTAATGACCCCTTTTGTGCTAGTCCTGGGGAATATACCCATCAGCCAATCTAAGGGAGAGGGGTTCATTCTATCAGTTTCTGTGTAAAGAGACAGGCCCTTAAATGGCCTTAGTCCCTCCCTGACTGGTCAGTCTAGATACATGATATGTTAGTTTCTATAATTACTAGCAAGAAAGAAAGACCAATGACATAAGATATTGACTTGATCACAGAGAAGGAAAGTCTAGGTTTAAATTACTGACACTGCAAAAGTGGCTGTTGTTGAACTTGCTATTAGAAGGAGAGGAGCTGAGAAATTAAACATCATTAGGAGACTCCTGGTCTACAGTAAAGACAGATCACTGTTTCTCTTGGCTGAGAGCAAAGTCATCAGCAGAAGTCTCTAGACTGTGACTGAGGCTGCTTCTCTAATAACAAAGGCTCCTCTGCACAAGGAGCACATGTGCTTCTGAAGAGAAAAGGACCAGCCTTCCTCTCTCCCCCACATGCTTGCAGAGTTGTGACACATTTGCAATGTGTGTGTTTGTTTATGGGATTTAAACACCCGCATGGACTTGGAGTGCAGCCTCAACATCATTAGCTCTGTGGTGTGATTTCCTTTGTTCTCTTAAAAACCTCTCCCCTATGGAGTTTTACATCCCCCCAAAACAATATAACAACAAAGAAGCGATCATGTGGCAGACAGTAGTTTTGACTTGGTGAACATGTTAAAGTCTGTGTTGCAATTTTCTACCGCTGCCACAAAATTACCACAATGATAGCAGCTTAAAAGAAGCCAAATGCATGATCCCAAATACCTGAGCCTGAAATATAATTATGGGAGAGAAGGGGGGCGGGGTTTGACAGAACACAGGGATTGACAAGGACAGCTTATTTCACCTAAAAGATCTGAGAAACCTCAGAAAAACTAGTACAAGTGAGTGAGTGGATGGAGGGATGGATGGGTGGATGTTTGGAATGGATGGGTGGACAGGAAGATGATTGGATGGATGACTGCAGGGCTGAGCCCTTGATCTGTGGAATCTGATGCTGTCTCCATGTAGATAGTGTCAGGACCAAGTTCCCTGTAGGGCCCTCAGCCCATATCTGAGAATTACTTGGTGCCTCGTGGGAAACCACCTCCAGACTTCCCACTTCACACACTCTTAGCTTGGAAATGGAGTCTCAGAACCATCTCGTCCTCCTGTGTTAAAGTCACAGGATGAGTAGCTTTACTTCCATCCCACCAAGTCCTTTTTAACCACTGTAACCTGTTCACAGGGGCCCAAAGCTGCCCCCCACAGTGTGTGATGGAATGATTTCTGTTGAACTGATAAAACCCAGTCAGGATTGACTTCTGGATTCAGGAGAAATATGGGATAAATACAGAACTCCCAGGGATCTGACAAGCCCAACGTTATAGAAGCTTCACTTCAACCCCGGGGCACTGCTGTTGGGACACCGTCTGTCTGTCCCGCTCCCTGGCTTCATTCACCCTCTGGCAGGGACACCATCTGTCTGTCCCCCTGGCTTCACTCCCTCTTTGGCAGGCTCTGCAGAGTGTCCCCTGTCACCCTCCGGCCTCAGTTCTGACCTCTGAGCCGCTGCACTGGACACAGATCATCCCATGTCAGCATCTCTTGTCCAAGTACCAGAACACAGTCTTCTTGGAGATTCTTGTGGACACACCTCTTCTTGCCCTCTTTAAGAGGAAGGGCTGATGCAGTCCTTGAAAACAGAGCATGGGTCCCTCAAGCCTAGCACAACCCACTGGCTGAGAATGAGGGAGAGAGATTTCCTGGAGAAAAGCAAAAGTCACAGTGATCAGAAGACACCAGAGTAGATGCCCGCCATGCCAAGCTGGGTGTTTTGCAATTTTGGGTTTTGCCATCAATTCTAGGGTCAGTGCTGAGGACTTCTTTGGGGAGTGATTATGCAGATCAGTTTGGCCCTGGAAGTATTAAAAAGTATCTTTGTCAGTATCTTGATCTCTACCCCACCCATGAACTCTCAATCCTGGCAGGCTTTACATTAAAGTAAATGCATGTTTCTTCTACAAATCTCAGTGTCTGTCTTTAGAGGTAAGGACAGTGTATCAGGCTAGTTGATTTTGCCACAAGAACGTGTAACTGTTTCCACTGCAGTTCTTTGTTCTGCTCAGTTCCCTGTTCCCTGGGCTTGGGCAGGTGTCCCTCTGGGGCCCTCTGCTCTCTGAACTGCCTACACTCTCTGTGGTGAGATGTATTCCATGGCATCTAGAAAATTAAATGTGCACAGATTTCTCCAAGTGGCACAGGCCTCTTCCCCTTCTAAGGTTTTCACAAAATGTGGTTCTCACCCTTGGAATACTGAGGGGTGGAGCTGACAATAGACAGAAAATGAAAAATAAATGCTCCTTGCCTTTGGTCTTTGACAGGAAGTCCCTGGGTGCGCAGGACAGGACTGTGGCAAAAGCTCCTCTGAAGGGGATTCTGGCGGGGGGAGTATGTTGGTGCCTCCCCCAAGGTCTCCTGGGAGCGCTGTCACATTAGCAGGAGCCACTCACACAGATTGGATCCACGGGCAGGTGAGTCTTTGTTCCAAAGAATGACAGCCCTGGAGGGCCGCTGCGACTGTTCTCGCTTGCAGGGTTGGGTGGCCGCCCTGCGTTTGGCGCTGATGAGAGGCTGCTGCTGCGGTGGGTGGGGTGTGCAGGCTGAAGGCGGTCACGTGGTGAGTGATGGCCCATTCTCTGCTGGGTGCACACGGAGTCTTCCGCGATGGGGAGGCGGGAGCTCGCTTCTGCCCGTGCTGTGCCAACCTGAGACGGTGAGGCCCGTGTGCTTGGAAGGAGGGAAACACGTGGATGTGTATACGTAGGCGTATCTGTGCATGGCATGCATGTATATAAGGCTTTCCTGGTGGCTCAGATGGTAAAGAATCCGCCTACAGTGCAGGAGACACTGGTTGGATCCCTGGGTCCGGAAGATTATATATACATAGGAGTGTGTCTAGTTTGTACGCTGTCAATAGAAAAATAGATTTTTCTTCCTTCTTTATTGACATCTCTTTTAAACACCCTTGCTCCACCACCTCTGGTGTGAAGACAGCTCCCCCGCCCCGTGCCAGGCTGTGTAACCCACTATTTATTTTTGTCTCCACATGCATCATGCATCCGGTTGTATTGCTAGTCCTATTTTTATTTTAAAATCACGTCATGTGTTGAGCTGAGTCTTGAGAACAGAGGAGGCCCTCAGAATACCTGTTGAGTGAATCGTGTGTCAAGAGTGAATGAAAGAAAACCAGAACCCCCATTCCTAGTGTTCTACCAGCTTGAGAGGTGAAGCTCACTTCCTTCCTTTCCAGCCTCAGACTTTGTCCTTAAGTCAGCACAATTTTGTGGCTGCATTAAGTACAAAGATAACCACTTAAAAAAAAAAAAACATGTTTTATCTTAAATACTTTGGTAGTGCTAGCCTTTGCATGGACCATTAACAAAAGTAAAGACAGTGCTCCTGTGTGTGTGCCTTTCTCAGCGCTTCCCCGAGCCCGTCAGGCTGGGAGCACCGCTGCACCTGCATCCTGCTTTGTCAGGGAGCGGGCAGAGCTGGCTCCCAGGGTATCTCATGGTGGTTCTCACATGATTTGGGGCTGAGACAGTATCATGGAGCTTTTCTCCTATGTTTTCTGGTTGGAGTCTGACAGTTTCAGGTCATGCGTTTAAGTGTTTAACCTGTTTTGAATTGATTGCTGTGTGAAGTGTAAGATAAGGGTCTAACTCCGTTTTTCTGTATGCACATGTCTCATTTTCTCAGCACCATTGGTTGATGAGACTGTCCTTCCCCCATTGTGTGTTCTTGGTGCCCTTGTTAAAGATCACTTGACCTTGTTAAAGATCAGTATATGCATGAGATCATTTCTGGGCTCTCTGTTCTCTTCCACTGGTCTATACCTCGGTCCTATGCTATTACCATACTGTTGTAATTACTGTGGCTTCGTCATATATTTTGAAATCAGGAAGTATGTGACTGACCTCCAGCTTTGTTTTTCTTTCTTAATATTATGTTGGCAATTCAAGGTCTTTTCTGGTTCCACATGTGTTTGGGACTATTTTTTCTATTTCTGTAAAAAAATGTCATTGGAGTTTTGATATGGTTTGTATTTATCTCCAGATCACTTTGGGCAGAGAAGACATTTTAACAATATTAATTCTTCTAATCCATGAACACAAGATGTCTTTCCATTTATTTGTGTCATCTTTAATTTCTTTCATCAGTGGTCTTGCCTGTGATTTATTGGATATGACACCAGAAGCACAAATAACAAAACAAAATAAACAAGTGGAACTACACCAGACTAAAAAGAGGCTGCACAGCCAAATCAACAGGGTTGAAATGCAGCCTAGAAGACAATAGAGTAAAAATGCAACCTACCAAACAGCAGACTACACACACACACACACACACACACATATCTGATGTATATATCTTATATAGCTTATAAGTGGTTAATATCTAAAATATGTAAGGAGAACATAACTTAAGAGCAAAAATATGAATAACCCTTAAAAAATGACTGAAGGAAGGAACTGAATAGACACAGGAAGATGCCCAAAGTCACTAATCACCAGGGAAATGCAAATCAAATGAGATCACCATATGCTCATTTGAATGGCTGTTATCAAAAAGAGAAGAGATAACAGCACTGACCAGGACTTGGAGAAAAGGGGACGCTTGTGTGTGTACGGTTGGTGGGACTGTGAATTTGTGCAGCCACTATAGAAATCTGTATACAGGTTCCTCAAAAAATTAAAAATAGAACTACCATGTGATCCAGCAGTCCCATTTTTGGATATATAACTAAAGGAAATGAAAACAGGATCTGAAAGAGATCTCTGGACTTCTGGGTTTGTTGCAGCTTTATTCACAACAGCCCAGTTATTGAAAAACCCAATCATTCATCAATGGATGAACAGATAAATGAAATTATATGTATGTATGTTGTATACATACATACAATAGACTGTTATTCTGCCTTAAAATAGAAGGAAACCCTTGCATATGAAACCACATGGTGAACCTGGAGGATGTTATGCTAAGTGAAAGAAACTGGTCACAGAAGGACAAGTACTCCATACATGTTCCCAGTGATATGACGTATCTTAAGTAGTCACACTCTGGAAACAGAGAGGAGAATGCTGGTCCCCAGGGACAGAGAAGGTGGGGCATATGATGAGATTGCCATTCAGTGGATATAAAGTTTCAGCACTGCAAGATGAGTGCAATCCTAGACCCAAAATTCACAAGGGTAAGAGGGTGAATCTCACAATAACTGTGATCATCACAATTCAAAATAATTAAAGTGAAATCAAATGGCTCTGGAGACCTCCTTACTGGGTACACCACCCCCAGGCCTCTGAACCCCTTTCACCAGCAGTGTTTAAACAAAAGGCACCCCCCATCACTTGGCAGTGATCAAAAGTGATTATCCCACTGCCTCCATTATAAATCTATGGGGAAAATTGAATTCTTTAAGTACTGGCAAAACTTGGCAGGTTATTTCAGGGCTGCTGGGCCTGAAGGTATTAGAACTGGTGATGGTTTACAAGGCTTTCCCTTCTCACAGTGATGTCAGGGGTGGTAGGTGTATTAACTGATGAATGTAAACAGAGTACGTGACCTTATTTGGAAATAACAATGGCAGGGACAGTGATGACCGCTCTATCCAATCCAATCATTTCACTGCACACATATTCTGTTTGCCCACTTGAAGGGGAGGTAGGCAGGGCTCTCTTCCTCCAGCAATTAGGAAACTCAGGCTCAAAGACATCATATTAGTTAGGATCACACAGTACATGAATAATGTGGCAGATTTTATATCCAGCTCCAAAGCCTATACTGTTTCTCCAACCCTGATGGCCTTTCTTACCAGGAATGGCGCTGTACATGGCTGTCAGCTTTACGGAGATCTCCTCTAAATAAAGGAGAATGTGGTGATCGTTCTTCCTACCCAGCATTTCCGTAGGCAGAAATGCATGCTCTCTGAATTATGGATTCAGGTTAGTGTTCTGCCCTCTGGAACTGTTTCTGATTTTCTTTTCCTGGTCCTTAGTCCCAGGGCAGATCTGACTGTGTAGAGGGGGAGGTGAGGGGAGGAAAGCCAGAATGGCTGGGTGAGGGGGTGGTCCTTCCAAGTCAGCATGAGAAGAGGGGAGGGGAAAGGGAATCATCTGCAGGGCATCAGAAAGTGACTAATATTCAGATTGTGCTTGAATGCACCCTGATGGCCTATGTGAGGCTCCTCACCACCACTGCTGGCAAGTCTTGCTCCTTGGAAGGAAAGTTATGACCAACCTAGACAGCATATTAAAAAGCAGAGACATTACTTTGTCAACAAAGGTCCATCTAGTCAAGGCTATCGTTTTCCAGTAGTCACATATGGATGTGAGACTTGGACTATAAAGAAAGCTGAGCACAGTAGAATTGATGCTTTTGAACTGTGGTGTTGGAGAAGACTCTTGAGAGTCCCTTGGACTGCAAGGAGATCCAACTGGTTCATCCTAAAGGAAATCAATCCTGAATATTCATTGGAAGGACTTATGTTGAAGCTGAGGCTCCAATATTTTGGCTACCTGGTGCGAAGAATTGACTCATTTGAGAAGACCCTGATACTGGGGAAGATTGAAGGCTGGAGGAGAAGGGGATGACATAGGATGAGATGGTTAGATGGCATCACCAACTCAATCGACATGAGTTTGAGCAAGCTCTGGGAGTTGGCGATGGACAGGGAGGCCTGGTGTGCTGCAGTCCATGGGGTCGCAAAGAGTCGAACATGACTCAATGACTGAACTGACTGAAATCCGACTTGCTCTATGAGGAAACTGAGGCTTGGAGAGTCTGAATATCTCTCTCAGGGTCACATGGATATTGAGTGACAGAGTCAACAGGGAGACTTGTGACTTTCAGTCCAGATTCCCTTCTATCCTCTGTCCACTCTCATGAAAGCTAAAGAATGACACCAGAAGAATGTTTCTCCTCAGAAAGGTGCTATGTAGCACGTCTAAGGCATTAGGAAATGCCCTTTCAGCAAAACAATCCCAATACCACAGCCCCCATTTTGCATATATTTTCCCTGTAGGATTCTTCCTCAGATTTACAAAATATGAGAAGTGGCCCTCAGTGCATTAAAAGGGCAAGTGACTTGTCATATAGCAACTGATCAGTGAAATGTAATGCCATAGAAGTGTTAAGCTAATAGCATAGTTATTGTATTGCAATAAATAAGTCTATCAAACCAACAGGTTGCACAGCTTAAACCTACATAGAGTTATGTGCTAATGATCACTCAATAGGAGACGGGGTCTGTGCATGAGGGGGAGGCATTCAGATAAAATAAGCATGCATTTATCCCCCTGCTCTTCAGTGGCTGGTCCATGCTAAAGAATTCTTCCCTGAATTCCACAAGGTGCACATGTCAGACTTCACTACTTTAAATGCTCCCACCCCCCACCCCTGCACCATACTGACCTGGACAAATATAACTGCATCAATTAATTTGAAGTATATAATCAAAAATTTCAGGAGAAGGGTTTTTCCTACCATACTGCCATACCTTACCATACCATACCTTTCTTGCAAATAGGCGACATCATACAAATGTGCTTGAATGCCTTTAAAGGTCTATACTTCTACAGTGTGGAGGGGAAATGAGGCTGCTCATTAATTTGTCATTTAGAGATGCTCTGAGCTAAATGCGTGTTGGAAGAATCTTAAATATGAATGTTAGGCTACTCAAGTAAAACCAAGTGAAGTAATCTGGAGCTGTCATTTTGGAGGCAGAGTTTTGGTGTGTCATCTATTATTTGTGCCATCAAATACTTTCACAGGCTATAGGGGAATTACAGAACAAATGGCAAAGGCTGTGTTCAGACTAGAAAAACATTTACTGTGACTGAAACATCTCCTTTTGTGACTCCCTTTTTTTTTTTTCATCTTGAATAGCTTTTTATGTTCTATAATGTTAGAAAATTGAGAAATACTTAATGTATACTACTAACTACTACTAAGTCGCTTCAGTCGTGTCCGACTCTGTGTGACCCCACAGACGGCAGCCCACCAGGCTCCACCATCCCTGAGATTCTCCAGGCAAGAACACTGGAGTGGGCTGCCATTTCCTTCTCCAATGCATGAAAGTGAAAAGTTAAAGTGAAGTCGCTCAGTTGTGTCCGACTCTTAGCGCCCCATGGACTGCAGCCTACCAGGCTCCTCTGTCCATGGGATTTTCCAGGCAAGAGTACTGGAGTGGGGTGCCATTGCCTTCTCCACTTAAAATACACCATGTGAACAGTTTGGAAGTAAATGTGCACATAATAACTGTGTGTATCCATCTATCAATCAATACCTGTCCCTAATCATGGCTGCTTTTTAGTACTACATATAGTTTTTTAAGGCCAATTTAAAAGTGAAGAAAGGCATCTTTTGTTATTAATTCTCTGCTAAAACTTCTAAGAAAAGATATTTAATCATAGTTTTGGAAGAAGGAATTCTGATTCAATCGCTGATGATACTTATCTATACTGTCTCTTCCAACCTGCAGTTTACTGACCTTTGGCAAAGCTGTTTTTCCCCCTGCTGTATCAGATTTTTTTTTTCCCTCAAATACCCATGGTCTCTTGACCTTCTCAGTATCCTGTGTCTACCCTTTTAAGTTGGACGTCTGAAAAATTCACATTTCCTAAAGGGCTGTTATCCCCTCCTGTGGTTTATTGAATTTTACCTATTGATCTAATTTGAATACACAGTCCCGGAAGCCTTCAAATAATGATGTATTTTTTAAAAAAGAGAGAAGGGATTAAAATAAAAGTGTGTTTGATTTTTGTTCACATTGTTTTCAAGGCAAATTTATTCCCGGGAACCCAGGTCCTCATCAAAGAAATCTTTCTTTGAAATAGGCAACATCATACAAATGTGCTTGAGTGACTTTAAAAGTCTACACTTCTACAGTGTGGAGGGGAAATGAGGCTACTCGTTAATTTGTCATGTAGAGATGCTCTGAGCTAAATGCGTGTTGGAAGAACCTTAAATATGAACATTAGGCTACTCAAGTGAAACCAAGTGAAGGAATCTGGAGCTGTCACAAGGAGCATGGCCTGATGAGGTTTTGAGGACAAGATGTAGCTTTGATCCACTGGGATCGGGGAGTCTTGAAACAGCCTGAGAGCCTCCTTTCATTTTGCTGATGGACAGGAATGAGGTGGGCTTCCCTGGTGGCTCAGTGGTTGAAAAAATTAAAACCCGCTCACCAATGCAGGAGACTCAGGTTTGGCCCCTGGGTTGGGAAGATCCCCTGAAAAAGGAAATGGCAATGTCCTCCAATATTCTCGTCTGGAGAATCCCACTGACAGAGGAGCCTGGCAGGCTCCACTCTATGGGGTCACAAAGAGTCGACATGACTTAGCAACTTAACAACAGCAACAGAGTGAGATGTATCGTATCTCATAATATACAGGTCGTGTACCACGTGGACTGCTGCAGGAACCCTGATCTGAGCTCTCGGGGACGGTGAGATGCAGGGATACGGTGACGTGGAGCACTCAGACACGGGCGGTACACAGGGTTTGGGGCACAAGGAAAGGAGGGTGGGGCCTGGGTGAATAGAGCAGAACAGCTGATAACTTCCCGGATAAAATTTCCTCCTATTTCTCCTCCCAGTCCATCTCTGAACACTGCCACCTGCAGCAGAATGGAAAGCTTCTTGTCCATCAGAAACAGATCCAAGGATGCTCTGAGAACACTGCCTTTGGTGAAATGAACAGAAGTACAAGGTTGGGGAGAAGTCTTTTCTACTATAAATACTTGTCTGAGGTCATATATACACTAAAGGGTATAGTTATAACATCTCCAACAGTAGTTCACTCAAACTCCTGGGGTGACAAAGCAGCAGCTAAGTGAGTCCTTTGGGAGGCAATTTGAAAGGTGGATATTTATATTCATCCCTCAAAGGGCTTTCACCCACCTCTTTGATTTCTGGGTTGTTTCTAATTCTGATCCTGAAGCTGCTGGGTGAGTCTTTCAGTGTGTGAGGCAACCAGCGGGTCAGCCTGTGTCTTTATTCTTCTGAATAGTCATCGTGTGTCTTCACCCATCTCTGAAAAGCACACACAGCTGTTACGGTGGTTTCTCTCCGTGGCATTGTCTTCCAGAGCATCTGGTCCTCATGCAGATCTTATGGCTGTGGGATGGCACCACGCTTGTGATTTTTGTACTTCAAGAATGACAAAGAAGGTGCTCTGAATGTGTGGGAATGAGTCCAGAAACTGAACGGGCACTTCTATTTCTGCAGGCGGACCACAGACACAGCTACATCTTTGTCTCCTGTTTGGGGGAATATTTTTAAGGGTGTGAGAGAGACTGCAGGCTGCCCATCCATGTGAAAGCAACAAGACTGAAATGATTCCACTGCTGCCGGAGGTGAGGGAAGTCCTTTGATTGTATCTGGCTTCTCGCAGTTCACAGGATGGGCTGGTCCTTCCTCTGAGGCCTCTGTAAGTGCTAGCATATGCTGGTTTATCATGAGCAATCAAGGAGTCAGAAAGACTGGCTGGAGACAGGTGGATAGTAATAGATTCTGCACAGGGAAAAGCAAATGTCCTGGAGCTTGAGTCTGTCAGCAGAGAGCTGCATGGGGCTGGGATGGTGCTGCCCCAGACGCCTCTCGGGAATCAGCGCGGGGTGCCGTTTCCATCTGCTTCTTCCACTTTGTGCCTGTGTGTGTCTCAGTCCCTTCAGTCATGTCCGACTCTTCCTGACCCCGTGGACTGCAGCCCACCAGGCTCCTCTGTCCGTGGGCTTCTCCAGGCAAGAATACTGGAGTGGGTTGCCATTTCCTCCTCCAGGGGATCTTCCCAACCCAGGGATGGATCCCCAGTCTCTTATGTCTTCTGCGATGGCAGGTAGATTCTTTATCACTGGTGCCACCTGGGGTTTGCAAAGATGTAAAAGGTGCTGTTCTCTAATGAGGTCTGGAAGCCACACAGAAATAGATAAAAAGTCTGTTTTTCTTTTCCCCATGAACACCCCCATACAGTGCTCTTTCAGGGCACCAGTAGGAAGTACAAGACTCTGGTCACTGTCAGGTAAGTATCTGTGTGGATTTTCAATTTAATGCATTCACACCTGTCTGTAGGAAGCCCAGAGTGATATGAAAGACTATTGTACTTGATCACATAGTTGGGATGGCTCTTAAATCCTCTTTTTATTTTTTTAATATAAATTTATTTATTTTAATTGGAGGTTAATTACTTTACAATATTGTATTGGTTTTGCCATACATCAAATTAAATCCTCTTTTTAAAATAATAGAACAAGGCACAGGACAGATGCATTCAGAGAGAGAGAGAGAATGTGAATTTATAAATAGATAATAGATTAATACATATACACAACAGATATTCTGAGAAGAAAGCATGTTGGAAAGCACAAGGTTTCCAAGAAAGAACTTCAGGGAAGAGTTCCATATCTCCAGGAGAAAAGAAGAAGCAGTGAAGCCAAGGACTACTCCTCTTCTGAGGCCAGATCCTCTGCTTTCCCAGTCCTGAATCCTACTTAGGAGAACTTCCAGGACTGATCAATGATACTGAGAAACCAATATTAGGATGTCAAGGGATATTGGAAGGCACTCTTTGTTGGGGGATAGAGATATCAGATAACCCTTCACCGTCTGGGATCGCACCATCAGCCCCAACGTCCTTAAAAACTTGATTCATGAGATAAATCATTAAAGCATTATGAAGTACAAGTAAAAGTGTTAGTTGCTCCATCATGTCTGACTCTGCAACCCTATGGACTGTAGCCCGCCAGGCTCCTCTGTCCATGGAATACTCCAGGCAAGAATACTGGAATGGTTGCCAATTCCTTTTCCAGGGGATCTTCCCAGCCCAGGGATCGAACCCAAGTCTCCCACATTGCCCGCAGATTCTTTACCATCTGAGTCACGAGGTAAGCCCTAAAGCATTGTAAGTGATACTGTGAGTTGCATCTTTACTTACACAAGTTCCCAGTGCCAGGAAGGATGAGGAGAGACACAGGGTACAGCTGACACTTCTGTCTCCAGGCATCGTGACAGTTCTTGTGATGGGTCAGAATCTCAGTTTCGCCAACTGAACCTAATTCTGCCCTTTGCAGTCATGTAGCAAAGTTGATGTCTCTGGCACCTGACATTTATTCTGAAGCTAAAAGAAAACAGAGTGTTTACTGCTAAATGTTGATACTATTAAACTAACATCCAATCTATCCTGCAGCTTGGGGGCTCACCGAGGGCCTGTGGCACCTGAACTCTTCACAGTTCTGGACCTCTAAGGGCAGGCTCTCCGGACAACACATTTCTGAGTGTTTTTCAGCTGTATCATCCGAGCTCAGCACTGCTCATCTATCCACTGGTCAACAAGGGGGCGGATTCTGGAAGTGACGAATCCTCACTCCCCATTCTCAAGGGGGATAGCTTGTTTATCCTAGTGGAAGAAGGAGGGTTTTATTCACAAAACCAGGTCCTTATATAACTTTATTGTTGACTCAAAAACTGATTATATCAGGACAGGTCAAATCTGGCCTTGTCATAACTTAGCTTGATGTTCCAGGCAGGAAGAGGTCTAGTGGGGACGTCTTGATGTAATTCACTCTCCTGCAAGTCATTTTTTCAGGAAAACAATCCTGTACCTGTCTTTTGGTGAGTCCAGTGAGGAGTCTCTCAACTATTTTGACTTCATCTATTGCCTTGGAGGGTAAGGTTTCATGATGAGATGATGGGTACTTTGAAGAACAGTTTAGGGGAGGCTCTAACCTCCCACAGAGAGAGGAAGCAGCTAATCAAAGGACAGTTTCTCTGCCAAGGAGCAGGATCTGTGACCGCTTACGTCAGAGGCTTCCCACTCTTGGCTGGCATTCCCAGACCAGTTCCAGGAAGGCTTCAGAGGCTCACGGCAAGGGAAATGGCTTGGACTGAACTCACACCCATTCTACCAGGCAGAATATAAAGTCAGCCAGCAGCCACACAAATCCTCCATCTACCCTCGAAACAGAGGGAGGGATATGTAAGTTTAGAGAATCTATCTTTGTAGATGGAAGCAACAACCCTAACAACCACTCAGAGAGCCCTACATTGTTACGGTGGTCTAGATTCACTGCGGGATTCCCTGGTAGCTCAGCTGGTAAAGAATCCACCTGCAATGCAGGAGACCCCGGTTCAATTCCTGGGTCGGGAAGATCGGCTGAAGAAGGGACAGGCTACGCACTCCAGTATTCTTAGAAAGACTCCAA
>NW_011495053.1:2258496-2259602 GCF_000754665.1 Bison bison bison | reverse complement strand
AAAACAGTGAATTACTGTTTACAGTGATGCCCCAGATTTTAGGCATGTGAAGGGGAGGGGCATGAATGGAGAGTCCCAGATCCTGGTCTTGGTCAAATTTGCTTCCTGTAAACTTTTTAAAGGGCCTCCCTGGTGGCTCAGCAATAAAGAATGCCTGCCAATGCTGGAGACGCAGGTTCAGTCCTTGAGCCAGGGAGATCCCCCGGAGAAGGAAATGGCAACCTGCTCCAGTATTCTTGCCTGGGAAATCCCATGGACAGAGGAGCCTGGTGGGCTACAGGCCATGGGATCACAAAAAGGTTGGACACAACTAATGAAAAGGTAACAACTTTTAAAATTAATTAAGTAAGTAATTAGGCTGCACCTGGTCTTCATTGATGCCTGCGGGCCTTCCCTAGATGTGGTGAGGAGCCACTCACCAGCTGCACTTGCTGAGCTCACTGTGGCGGCGTCTCCTGGTGCAGAGCGCAGGTTCTAGGCGTGTGGGCCCAGCTGCTCCTCAGTATGGGGGATTCTCCCAGACCAGGGATGGAACCCATGGCCTCTGCCTCAGCAGGTGGATTCTTAACCACCGGACCACCAGGGAAGCCCCCCCGCCCCCACTGCCCTGTAAGTTTTGTATGCCCCTAATATGTCACCTTTTCTGAAAAGGATGACCTGTACTTCTCAACTACATTGAATTCAGGAATTCCAAGAACTTTGCGGAATAAACTTTAGGTTTTCTGGAAGGCCTCCACAAATGATAAAACCATTAACATACGACTGTTTAAACTTGATTTAAGAATTATTATGATTGGATTCAGGGAGCATGTGACCCAAAATGTATCTGATTTAACTGATGTCCTGGGAGAAGCAGTGGCAGGTTATTTATTTTTTGTTTCTATTTTTGTTTTTCCTCCAACCCGCCAACCTTCACCACTACCTGGAAGCGTTTCTTCGTTCTATAGTCTTCACTGAACGCTTGCTCCTTAGGATTCCAGGCACAGTTCTAGACCTTGGAGTGGGAGCAGTGGACAAGCTTAAGAAAAAATCACTTTGATATTTGGCAAAACTAATACAATTATGTAAAGTTTAAAAATAAAATAAAATTTAAAAAAATAAAATAA
>NW_011495053.1:2249849-2258396 GCF_000754665.1 Bison bison bison | reverse complement strand
ATGAAAAAAAAAAAAAAAAACACAAACAAACAAAAAAAGAAAAAATCCTTACTATGGTGTCTTACATTCTAGAGTGAAGAGAAAAACTGACAATTAGGCCAGTTGGTGAGACATATTACAGAGGAAAAATCGGGGGAAGGGGTGAGAGGATATTGTAAAGGGGTTGTGATTTCCAGCAATGGGTCAGTGAAGGGCATAAAGAAAAGGGGATATTTGAGAAACGCTCTAGAGAAGGTGGGACAAGAGCTCTACTGGAGGATGGAGGATGTATTCCAGGCAGAAGATACATAAAATCCAAAGATTGTGAGGCTACTGTGCCATTGTATTCCAGGAAAAATATAAGGATGTGGACTGAGTGGGGTAAGTGAGAGAGAGACAGAGAGAGAGAGAGAGAGGAAAGAGAAGTAGGGGATGAGGATGCAAAGGTGCTGGGAGGCTGGTGGAGGTCAGATTATACTGGGTCTTGTGGTCATAAGTGCTGCTTCTTAGCTGGAGGACTCTAAGCAAAGGAATTATGTAAGATTCATGCTTTTTAAAAAGATTATTTTATGAATAGATTGTAAAGTGACAAGGAAAGAAGGGAAGTAGAAGAAAGACCAGCTCAGAGAGTTTTATGGTAAATGAGGTTTGGGTTGGTGATGCCTTTAATAAGCACGGTAGTCATTGTGGTTTCAGAAATGGTTGGACTTGGCATAAATTATTCAAAATAAATTTATTTTGAAAAAAAAAAATTAACCCCCTGCTGCTAAATCACTTTAGTCATGTCCGACTCCGTGCGACCCCATAGATGGCAGCCCACCAGGCTCCCCCATCCCTGGGATTCTCCAGGCAAGAATACTGGAGTGGGTTGCCATTTCCTTCTCCAATGCATGAAAGGGAAAAGTGAAAGTGAAGTCGCTCAGTCGTGTCCGACTCTTAGCGACCCCATGGACTGCAGCCCACCAGGCTCCTCCATCCATGGGATTTTCCAGGCAAGAGTACTGGAGTAGGGTGTCAACCCCTAGAAAAGCTAAAGTAATGTTACAGTGATACTCATGAATACCCTTTATGTACATTCAGTAAGTTGTGCCACTTGTGCACATGTCTTGACTTTCTCTTTGTACACACAAACGTGTGCATGTGGGTGCACACATATACACATGAAAACATGTATATAGCTAGTTGAAAGTAGCTTGCAGACATCATGGTGTTTCAGCATCTATCTCTTGAGAAAATTAGCATATAACTTTCTTGCCCATACTGTATACCATACCCATGTAATATTAAATTCACGTTCAAATTTCTCCAGTTCTATTCAAACTCATTTTTATAACTGTTTTATTATTTTTGTTTGGTTTTGATATGTGACATTTTTAAATTGCATGTGAGGCAGCAGCAAATGCTTCCAGGATTTTAAATATTTACTCAGATTAGCAGTGTTTCTTATGACCAAGATGGTGTTACCTCTGCAAAGATGAAAAAGCTGCCCTTGACCCTTCATTTTAGAGAAGATTTGGACGATGAGATTTGCTGAAGAATTAAATATGAAACATGAGAGACGGGGCGAGGAGAGGTCAAAGTTTTTGGCCTTCGTCAGACTGGATGAACAGACTCACTGTTTGCTGAGGTTTCTATTAGATTCTGGAGTTCAAGGAGAAGTCTTAGTCGGAGATGCAAATTTGGGAGTCATCAGCAAATAATGGGTCTTTAAGGACAAGCAATTTGATGAGCTCACCAAAGGAGTGTGTTTATATAGAGAAAACATCCAGGGACCATGGCCTATGGCTCTTCAGAATTAAGAAGCTAGATAAATGATCAAAAGGCAATCCAAAGGCATTGCCAGACAGACATAGGATGGAAACTAAGTGAATGTGTCCTGATTTCTATGCATAACATCAGAACAGGGGTTCAAAGAGGAGTCTTCAACTGTTCAGACACTGGCACAGTGAAATGAGGCCTGGAGTTTACCAGTGAGAGGTGCTGGTATTACGCTGGGGACAAAAACCCAACTTACATGGGAGAAAGAACAGGAGTGGAGGAATTAAAATCATCGAGGGATTTAGTTATAAATGAGAATTGAGAAACCAGACAGTAAACAGAGGGGAGCATGTGGGTCAAAAGATTTTTTTAATGGAAAAATTAATGCAGGTCATAGGAAGTATATTGTTGGATAAATATTCTTCAGTAGGTATTATGATGGTTAATTTTATTTGTCAACTTGGCGAGACCACAGTACCCATATATCTGGTCAGGTGTTGTTTAGTTGCTCAGTCATGTCCGACTCTTTGCGATCCATGGACTGTAGACTACCAGGCTCCTCTGTTCATGGGATTCTCCCACAGTTTGCTCAAATTCATCTCCATTGAGTTGGTTATGCCATCCAACCATTTCATCCTCTGTTTCCCCCTTCTTCTCGTGCTCTTAATCTTTCCCAGCATCAGGGTCTTTTCCAATGAGTTGGCGCTTCAAATCAGGTAGCCAAAGTATTGGAGCTTCTGCTTCAGCATCCATCTTTCCAATGAATATTCAAGGTTGATTTCCTTTAGAATTGGCTGGTTTGATCTCCTTGCAGTCCAAGGGACTCTCAGGAGTCTTCTCCAGCACCACAGTTCCAAAGCAGCAATTCTTTGGCACTCAACCTTCTTGATGGTCCATCTCTCACATCCATACATGTTTACTGGAAAAACCATAGCTATGACTATGCAGACCTTGTTGGCAAAGTGATGTCTCTGCTTTTTAATACTCCATCTAGTATTGTCATAGCTTTTCATCCATTTCCAAATAGATCATCTCAAATCCTCACCAAACATTGTAGTTTGTGGCTGTTATTCCCATTTTACACATGAGATCACTGAAGCTTAGCAATATTAAGCAAACTTCCCAAAGGTGTGGAGGATGGTGAGTGGTTATAAGACTTAGGGTTTTTCCTCTTCTATCACTTCCATCTTTAAAGTAGATCAAATACTTCAGTCATTCAAACCAGTTCTTACTGTGCAAAAATTTTGAGCATGAGGAGAGGAGTAAGAAGGAGAAACACGCTTTACTCCAAGGGTGTTTGGGGGAAAAAGAGACACAGGAGGAGCTTCCCTGGTGGCTCTGAAGGTAAAGAATCTGCCTGCAATGCAGGAGACCATGGTTCAATCCCTGGGTCAGGAATTAATCCTGGAAAAGGGAATGGCTACCCTCTCCAGGATTCTTACCTGGGAAATCCCATGGACAGAGGAGCCTGGTGGGCTACAGTCCATGGGGTCACAGAGTCAGACACAACTGGGCGACTAATGCATTCATACTTTTCATCTTCAAGGAGTACTGTTTTCAGTAGTTAATTCAGTTCCTTGGAACAAAGAAAACCCTCTGATGCTGCTTTGGGGGAAATACTCTGTAGGTGGAATCTGTAGATATAAACTGGTACATTCAATGATGAAATAGGAAGCGTGTACATCATGTTTATCTAAAGTAAGAAAGTATGAGCTCCCAGAAACACCACAAACATGACAGAAAGCCCAGGGTGGCGTGGCCCTAGGAAGCCAGATAATAATGTAGGTGGCCTATTCAAAAAGCACTTAGCCTGAGGTGTTTCCTGAATGCAGAGGGAAACAGCTGTGCTCACCACTTTTCTGTGGCCTTCTGCAGCAAGGCACCCTGACTTTCTTGCAGCAACCCTGCACTCGTCCTATAAAAGTTCTCTAATTTATTTTTCCAGAAGGCCTTCGTGGCAGTGCCCTTTGAAAAGATTAGAAAATGTAGGCTTAAAAGAAACATATCTGATAGGGATAAATGTGGCTAATGAGATGTCTTATAATTAAACTGTAGAATTCACTGCCATAAGTTATTAAGACTCTGGAATCTTCAAACAAGAATTAAAACAAGGCGAGCCTAGGCAATCCCATTAACTGAGATAAAATTAGACAGGAGATCAATCATTCTACTTTAGGGCAGCCTCTGAGGACCAGATAAGGTTGCGAAGACTTTTTTTTCCATGTACTAGGATATCACTTAAGCATTATAATTTCACCCATGAAACCCTTCGATATTCTTAAGCGTGGGCAATTTTCCTCTAATTACTCCCTTTTGATATCTATTGCATATTTACCATGAATTTACTGCTGTTTCTCTTTTCAATACTAAATGCATCCCTTTTCCCATCTTTCAAATGTTGCAACACTCTGGCTCCTTTTAGACTCATGCTGAATTGAATTCAAAATGTTGCAGTAGAATTATTTTTGAACAGGAAGCAAAGATGCCAAGTTTTACAATTTTTTTTTCCACTAGTGAATGATTTACGAAATCTTATGTATTGAAAATAAAGATTAAACTTTGAATTTTTTTGTTTTAATTGCTTCTTTTTAACTCTCTCAATTCCATTTGTTTCAGGATTTGCATTTGAGGCTTTTTAGAAAGAAATCTGGAGAAAATATCTTTATCTCATTTTTGGCTCAACTTTAAGCCAGTTAAGAGAGAGCAAGGCTACAGAGTTCACCATTTTCTATCTTTCCCCAAGATGTCCTAATGCGTTATACTTCTCCTTGAAACTGTTCTCATGCTACCCTAATTGGAAATCAAGACCCACAGGGTGATATATTAACCTCTAAATATTTACATGTAATTAGCACATAACTAGATTGAGTTCAGTTCAGTCACTAAGTTGTGTCCGACTCTCTGCGACACTATGAACTGCAGCACGCCATGCCTCCCTGTCCATCACCAACTCCAGGGTTCATCCAAACCCATGTCCATTGAGTCAGTGATGCCATCCAACCATCTCATCCTCTGTCATCCCCTTCTCCTCCTGCCCTCAATCTTTCCCAGCATTAGGGTCTTTTCAAATGAGTCAGCTCTTTGCATCAGGTAGCCAAAGTACTGGAGTTTCAGCTTCAGCATCAGTCCTTCCAGTGAACACCCAGGACTGATCTCCTTTAGGATGGACTGGTTGGATCTCCTTGCAGTCCAAGGGACTCTCAAGAGTCTTCTCCAATACCACAGTTCAAAAGCATCAATTCTTTGACACTCAGCTTTCTTTATAGATTGAATACTTTGCAACTAAAAAACTCAAGACTTGGTTTGTAATCTTGGGACACAGACTTGATTACAAAAGGTGAATAATATTGGGGAAAATTTTATTCCATTGTTAAAGAAATGCTTTTGTTAGAAATGATGGAAGTCTGAAAAGCAAATTTTAACAAGACAGCTGAAATTTTAGGGTTATTTTTTTCCCTCTTGTTTTTGATAGAGATTCTACTCAAATTTAGGATCTGGAATATAAAGGAGTATGGTCATAGTTATGACTATAAAATACCAGTTAGAGTCATAGAGTATTCTTAGGTCTAGAAACAGCATTAGTTTTAGTAGACTGTTTGTATACGCAAGACTGTCTTACACAGAGAGAATGCCTGGTATCTGATAGGGCTCCAATAAATGCCAGTAGCACCATAGCATCCCCTAGAGGAGAAGGGGGTGACAGAGGATGAGATGGTGGGATGGCATCACCAACTCAATGGGCATGAGTTTAGCCCACTCCAGGAGATAGTGAAGGGTAGGAAAACTGGAGTGCTACAGTCCATGGCAGGCTGGGGTCACAAAGAGCTGGACATGACTGAGAGACTGAATATCAACAAATCCCCTAGTGACAGGTCAACCTAATCAACCTGAGGCTGCTCAGGTGAGAATACTGAGGGGGGAAATGAGTATCTGCTCCCTTAACCCCCACATGCCCACCCCAAAGTTCCAGGACATCAGGGAGAGGCCTGGAGCGAGAGCTCAGGCCACTGGATTTCTCTTCCCCCCACTTCAGGCACACCATGCTGCCTGCTCAGCTGCAGGGAGAGTGAGCAGCCAACAGCCCAAGCCCACGCCTGCCTGCAACCACAACAGACAAAGGAGAGCTTTCCAGGTCATTTCCACACATACTTTTTCCTCTGGCATCGTAAGTGCTCTTATCACAGCAAAGAATATAACATCAGTAGCTTACAGAACTGTTTTCCTCTATGAATAAGCACGTGTATTTACGTTATGTACCCACGGCGCTACATAATCCCAAATAAAGAGCTGTCAGCAGGAAGGGGGTATTACCTTAGCAAGGAGCTAAAGCCCCATGCATTTGCTGCAGAAACGATGGTTTGAAGGACGGTTGGAAAATTACTGCAATCTCAAGGCAACTGTAATGTGTATGCCACAAAGCTGGTCTTATTTCGCTATTCAGTTTCCATGGCAAAGCTGACTTTCAGGAAGTAAGACAGAAACTTGAAAGATTCTTTGGGGTGACCTGTATTTTCATTTTCTTAATATGCCAATTATCTGTTGTGCTCAATTGATGGAAATCTATATATATATATTTTTCCCCCATTTTAGCATTTCTGAAGTATTACAAAGTCATTTTAATGTTTATAATTTTAAGGTCTATGTGACTTTTATCTAAAAATTCTTCTGTAGTCCAAATACATTAAACTTGTAATCACAGAACTGAAAGAGGGACAATGTATACACATACACACTTTTTGTTTGTATTTGAGGATAATGGGCGGGGCTGTGGTTGAGAAGCAGATATTTGGTAACAAAATACAAACTGAAATAATTTGATAGCCTAGAGCTGAATAACCTCTCTTTAGGTCTTAGAATGTTTATCTTCTTTTCTCCCCTCCCTCCCTCCCTTCCTGTTTTCTTCACAGTATTAAATAGATTCATCTTCCAGTACCCCAAGAAATTAGGACTTTAACTTGAAATTTTCCTCAAATTAGCAAAGACTGGAAAACAACATTTTCAGAACCTTGAGAGGTATTTTAAGGTATATCCTCTTGATTTTCTCTTTCTGATCCTTTTAAAAATGATTATCATGAGAGAGAGCAATATATGGGAAATTCTAAGAGAGTTCAGGGAATTCCGTGGCCTGTTCCTTTGGACCATGATATCTCTGTTTCTTATGGAAAAGAAAGTAAATGCTCTAGTCTGTAGAGCTCATTTAGTGTGTTCAAAATAGCCTTGTTATTAGACAAATTAGCTAGCTAGGATGCAGTGTAGTTACTCCGTTTGTGATACAACAAAATAGCATATGTGTGAAGGACTGTATTGGCTCCAGACCGAGTTCTAAAGTTAGCACAGGGCGGTGACACGGGCAGGCTATCTGGATACGCTGCAACCTGGAAATCAGGTCAGTGTTGTTGACAGGTGTTACCTGCAGATGCCGTGTTCCCCTCTGCTGTAACATAGGACACATTTTGCTCCGGATGATTAGAGCAAGGCCAGGTGCCAAGTCTTCTAATAGCTGTACTTTCCTCTGACTAAAAATCTGGGAGAGGACTTAAAAGGGCTCAGTCTTTTAACAGTGTCTAAATTATTACCCCAAATAACACATACACGTGCATCAGGAAAGAGAACTACCGTCACCAGTTTTCTACCCAAAGTACACGCAGCTCGTCAAGAGACATGACGGAAGGACGTGATGACAGCGCTTGCCAGTTACGTGGGGTGTGATGTGTGAGACTGGTGAGCAGAGCATCCGTTTAAAGATTTCAGTGACACTCCTTCACATTTGCTGTTAGCTGAAGTGCAACGTGCATCACAGTTCAAATGCATTTTTGTTTAGTTCTATATATTTTACCGTAACCATCTTGGGATCCTTCCGAAGTCACCTTCACAAGCTAACAGAAGGATGTGGATCTTGCAACCAACGGGCGTCCTAGGACATCAGCAACTTCCGAGTCGTCGAGAGAGAAGCAATGGGTACCATTTATATTTAGGCAGACTAACAATAATCTTCTACCCAGGGACTGAAACACACTTAACCTCCTATTTTTAAACTCTATGAAAGCCATAGAATTTAAAGTACCAATTACAATTTGGGAAGATGATTTTGGTGAAAACTAAGTGCCTTGTAAAATCGTTTAGAAGCATCAAGTGGGAGATTTTTGGAATGAATGCCAAGTACTATTGAGAATGAAATGAAATTTATTGACTAGGAGTTTGGTACAATCCACATCCATGAAGTGAGCCCAAATATCTGTCACCCAAGAATGCATTCTTATGTAAAAATTAAGACATTACATATCTATTTCTTTAAAAAGAAAATATAGTAATTAATAACATGATATCTGCTAGTCATGAGGACACCATTTGTATCAAAAGTATCTGACTACTTTTGAAATAAGAGGTTTTAGGAATACCTCCTCATGTCTTAAATAAGAATTCCTGTTTCTCTTAACAAGTAGGGCATCGTGTTATAATTAGAACTGCATCTACAGTAAGAGGGGTGAGGTAGACCTTTTGATACTCTCTGCAGTGAAACCTGGTAATCTTAGCTTCTCAGTTCAGTTCAATCACTCAATCATGTCCAACTCTTTGTGACCCCATGAACCGCAGCACACCAGGCCTCCATGTCCATCACCAACTCCCAGAGTTTACTCAAACTCATGTCCATTGAGTCAGTGATGCCATCCAACCATCTCATCCTCTGTCATCCCCTTCTCCTCCTGCCTTCAATCTTTCCCAGCATCAGAGTCTTTTCAAATGAGTCAGTTCTTCACATCAGGTGGCCAAAGTATTGGAGCTTCAGCTTCAGCATCAGTCCTTCCAATG
>NW_011495053.1:2234657-2249749 GCF_000754665.1 Bison bison bison | reverse complement strand
TTTAGGATGGACTGGTTGGATCTCCTTGCTGTCCCAGGGACTCTCAAGAGTCTTCTCCAAAACCACAGTTCAAAAGCATCAGTTCTTCGGCGCTCAGCTTTCCTTATAGTCCAACTCTCACATCCATACATGACTACTGGAAAAATCATAGCCTTGACTAGGCAGACTTTTTGGTAAAGTTATGTCTCTGCTTTTTAATATGCTGTTTAGGTTGGTCATAACTTTTCTTCCAAGAAGTAAGCATCTTTTAATTTCATGGCTGCAGTCACAGTCTGCAGTGATTTTGGAGCCCCCCAAAATAAAGTCTACCACTGTTTCCACTGTTTCCCATCTATTGGCCATGAAGTGATGGGACCGGATGCCATGATCTTCATTTTCTGAATGCTGAGCTTTAAGCAAACTTTTTCACTCTCCTCTTTCACTTTCATCAAGAAGCTCTTTAGTTCTTCTTCACTTTCGGCCATAAGAGTAGTGTCATCTGCATATCTGAGGCTATTGATATTTCTTCCAGCAATCTTAGCTGCTTCTTCCTAGTATATACATCTTCCTTCTTTGTTCTTTCTTCCTTTGAATAATATTTATTGGATTCTAAGCACATGTAAGATACTGTTTTAGCCTTGGGATTACAGAATTAAATCAGATACAATCAGTTCAGTTCAGTCGCTCAGTCGAGTCCAACTCTTTGCAACCCCATGAATTGCAGCACGCCAGGCCTCCCTGTCCATCACCAACTCCCAGAGTTCACTCAGACTCACGTCCATCGAGTCAGTGATGCCATCCAGCCACCTCATCCTCTGTCGTCCCCTTCTCCTCCTGCCCCCAATCCCTCCCAGCATCAGAGTCCTTTCCAATGAGTCAACTCTTCGTATGAGGTGGCCAAAGTACTGGAGTTTCAGCTTTAGCATCAGTGCTTCCAAAGAACACATTGGACTGATCTCCTTCAGAATGGACTGGTTGGATCTCCTTGCAGTCCAAGGGACTCTCAAGAGTCTTCTCCAACACCACAGTTCAAAAGCATCAATTCTTCAACGCTCAGCTTTCTTCACAGTCCAATTCTCACATCCATACATGACCACTGGAAAAGCCATAGCCTGGACTAGATGGACCTTTGTTGGCAAAGTAATGTCTCTGCTTTTGAATATGCTATCGAGGTTGGTCATAACTTTCCTTCCAAGGAGTAAGCATCTTTTAGTTTCTTGGCTGCAATCACCATCTGCAGTGAGCATTTTGCATTTTGGAGCTCCCCAAAATAAAGTCTGACACTGTTACCACTGTTTACACATCTAATTCCCATGAAGTGATGGGACCAGATGCCATGATCTTCGTTTTCTGAATGTTGAGCTTTAAGCCAACTTTTTCACTCTCCTCTTTCATTTTCATCAAGAGGCTTTTTAGTTCCTCTTCACTTTCTGCCATAAGGGTGGTGTCATCTGCATATCTGAGGTTATTGATATTTCTCCTGGCAATCTTGATTCCAGCTTGTGCTTCTTCCTTCCAGCCCAGCATTTCTCATGATGTACTATGCATATAAGTTAAATAAGCAGGGTGACAATGCCTGGCCTCAAATGACATTTAGTCCAAGAGATGTTTGGGATTCTTCTTTCTTCAATGAAGTAGCCTTGGCTTCAGGGTCCAGAGAGATCAGTAAAGAGATGTCTGTTGGCTCTGAAAGTCAAGATTCAGACTTTCAGCTCCCAGGGTAACAGTGTTCTCTAGATTCTTCACCATTTCACACAGGAGAGAAGAGACTGCTTTTCCTGGCAGAGTCAAGGTGAAGAGTAAGTCAAAACCCTCCATTCCCAGCTCCCATCACTCTTCACTGTCCCTGCAAGGGGCTCCCTTCTTCCTGCTCATCCTTTTAAGGGAAGGGAGTCTAGTCTCAAGCTCATGGTCATGTGACTTTGAGAGACAGTGGTAATGTTGAAATGCAGCTTAAGTAATTACACTTGATATACTTGGGGGTGGGGTCTCAATTTTTAATCAGTTTATTACTCTGCCAAAGAAACTGTATGCTAACCAGCATTTAGTCTGGTACTAAGTCAAGTCTGTCCCAGAAAACACTGAAATTCTAAGTCTCTGTCAGGGCAGAGAATGGGGTCATGCTGGTAGTAACTCCTGTGTGGCTTTTATACAATGAAGATGGGTTCCTCTTACTACCCTTCTTTTAGGTTTTTTGAGCAGAGTTTGAAAATAAAACTTTGGGCACAGAAATGTTATAATGTTAAAGTACATTAAAAGGAAACTAATAGTTTAGGCTTTAGGATTTAACTCTTCCACTCAAATACAGTGGATATTTCTTGAATTATTGGAAGCAGAAGATGGTGTGATCTCACCTTCAGGTTCATCTATTAGTTCTTTTCTCACTGGATGTGCTAGAAGGTGGAGGAACAGACCGGAGCGCCATGTGTCTTTTCTCAGAAGTCATACTTGCTTCCCCCGTCCTTCTCCTGCTCTGACGTCCACGGCTTCCTTTCCTCCTCCTCTGCCTTGACCAGCTCCTTTCTGGCACACCAGCCCCTCCAGCAAGGCAGGGATGCTCCTGCCTCAGGACCTCTGCACCTGCTGGGTCTCTGCTGGCTTGCTCTTGGCTCAGCTAAACCTACAGTGCATTCACTTGCTCTCTCCAGGTCTTTGCTAAGTGCTGCATATCAGAGAGGCTTTCTTTGAGCTGCTGTAAAATTGCCGGCTTTACCCACTCTGCCTTCTTTACTATTACTATTTTGGCCACACCACACGGCATGCTGGACTTCCCCAACAAGGGATTGAACCTGTGTCCTCTGCTTTGGAGGCATGGAGTCTTAACCACTGGGCAACCAGGGAACTCCCCTCTTTGTCTTCTTATCCTTCTTTCTCCTTTATCTTCTCTATCTCCCCAAAGGGAAGGTAAACTCCCTGAGAGCAGGGACTTTGTCTTGTTCACCATTGTATACTCAGGACTTATAACAGTGCCTGGCATATCATAAGAGAACAATAAATACTTATGTGAACCTGTGAATAATTTATTAGCACCCTGATGGAGAGATCCTGTTAGCAGGACAGTGACCAGTGCTAAATTCAAATTTAATAATGGGGAACTTACATGTCCTTTAATTCCTTTATTCCAGTGCATCCCTACTGGGACTAAACAGAACTATGTGATTGCTTGAAGCTCTTAGTAAGACTTTGCCTTCTGTTTTGAGTAACTTGAGTCCTTGAACAGAAATTCCCTTCTCTGCCAGTCCAACCAGAACAGTACATTTCTATATCTTCATATTTCAACTCAGTGTAGAAGTGTATGCTGATCGAAAACTCTCCTTGAGGCAAGTACCAGAATTTTATTATGTTAGTAAAGTAAAAATAGATTATTTTTTGTCAATACTTTTATTGCTACAGGAAGAACAAAAGCTGACTTACTACTAGTATCATATCGACAAGTTAGTAAACAAACATGCTCTTAAAATATGTCATTATTGAATGAATGGAAACCAGAAATGATGGTTTGCTCCAGCCTTAACGGTCTCCTTTGTTCTATGATTGAGGTCAGAACAAATGGCAGAGGGTTGGGCTGGATCAGCAAACCTCAGACGTGACCCTCATGTTTCAGGAAGAAGCACAGATGCAAAATCAGAAACAAACAAGCAAAAAATCCTAAAAGCAAAGCCCCAGAAGCCCTCTATCTTCCTCTGTGAGTAATGTAAGTTTTGACATGAGAACCCAAGTGTGTTAAAGGGCATGAAAAATGGGAATATTCTCCAGTGATGGACAGAGACAAATTCTTGTCGTGTTTTTCTGTAGTTCTGAGAGCTGGCTGTAGAAGAAGTAATAACTCCTCATCAGAGTATTATTTGGAAGTAAACTTGAAGAAGGGAAGTGGAGCGGCCATGGAGTGTTCTGGGAGCCAGAACAGTCAAGTGGTTTTTGAAGCAGCGCTCAAGTGGCCCTGAGGTTGATCAAAGGTGGCAGGTGGTAACTTGGAGCCTTTGAACACAGAAACCCTAGAGATTTATGGGAGGAGGGGAAGAGGAGGCTGAAGAAAATAAAATCTTTCAGCTGCCCTTTTCCAAAAAGGACATTTTTCATTGTGATCCGAATTGCCCTCTCTTTCTCCCTCGTGAAGTCACTCATTTAATTGTGTCTAGTGCTTATTTGTATGATGCGAAAGAGTCAACAAGTATTTTCTACGCAGAAGAAAGTTCTACTGGAATATCTTCCCATGTTATCATCTTATGCTCCACCTCACTGTGGCTTTTTTGGCGCCCACTTTTATTCAAGGCATATTCTTTGAGATGTGTGGGCCATTTGCAACTCAAGCATGCAGTGCTTAGCAGTGAAGAAAGTTAATCTGGCTCTGCCATCAAAGGTGCCGGGGAGCCAGGAGCTGAAACAATAGAGCTGGAAGCGGTGCCTGAGGATGGAGGGGGGCCAAGCCTGAGCAGGTAGAAGGTAGGCAACGGGCGTAAAAATGGAGGCCCTGAAGAGGTAAAACAAACTATATATGCCGCGTGTATAACTGTATGTGTGTGTGTGCATGTAGCATCAACAGAGAGGTATCTACAGATGTTCAAGGGTTTTTGGATGGTGGTAAGGACCAAGATTGAGATGGGTTATGAAAAAATCCAAAGAAGTATTGGGACATTTAATTGTCAAAGTTTGGTGGAGATGATAGATTTTAAAGCCCAAATAGTGAAGGCAATGTGAAGCATCATGCGGATACATGGTCCTGCTGCTGCTGCTAAGTCACTTCAGTTGTGTCCGACTCTGTTCGACCCCATAGACGGCAGCCCATCAGGCTTCCCCGTCCCTGGGATTCTCCAGGCAAGAACACTGGAGTGGGTTGCCATTTCCTTCTCCAGTGCATAAAAGTGAAAAGCGAAAGTGAAGTCGCTCAGTCGTGTCCGACCCTCAGCGACCCCATGGACTGCAGCCTTCCAGGCTCCTCTGTCCATGGGATTTTCCAGGCAAAAGTACTGCAGTGGGGTGCCATTGCCTTCTCCTAAATGGTCCTGGTCTTTATGTAATATTAATAAATACTACCTGGGATGACTCAGAGGAGTCAGAAGCCAAGGATGTCAAGGACTGTGAAGAAAAGTTGTTGAAATAATAGTGATTAAAAATTGATTGCGTGTCTACTGATGTGAGGGATTACTATGTTTGCACTTTTTCCTGGCCTTCAATTATGTGGGATTAGAAGTAAATTTGTCTCAAGGACTGGGAGCTGTAAATGTAATATGCGGTCAGTGTTTTCCATGCTTCAGTTCATATGTCAGAGAGGGGAAAGACGCAGCCATTAGAAGAGTGTCCGCGGGCTTCCCTGGGGTCCAGTGGCTGGGACCGCACCTTCCAGTGCAAGGTTGGGCGTTCGATCCCTGGTGGGGAGCTCAGATTCCACATGCCTCAAGGCAGAACACACACACACACACACACACACACACACACAACAGAAGCAGCATTGTAAACATTCAAAAAAGACTTAAGATGGATGTCTGCTAACAATAGGAAAATAAAGGTCAAAATAGAAAGTTATGAAAGATGAGTCAGAATTAGGAAGGAAAGTCCTCTGAAGTGGTAAGGATGGAGGTAATACCTCTTCAGAAAGGTCAATATCCTGGTCATAGTGGCAGACATAGAAATGATGGGTACGGGCTGGGCATTGAACCTGCTGACGTGTGATTCCAGGAGAGACTTTGGCATCCATCAGAGCCAGTTCCGATTCTGGTGGAAAGTGAAAGCGAAAGTCCCTCAGTTGTGTCAGACTCTGCGAGTCCGTGGGATTCTCCAGGCCAGAACACTGGAGTGGGTAGCCTTTCCCTTCTCCAGGGGATCTTCCCAACCCAGGGATCTAACCTAGGTTTCCCGCATTGCAGGCAATTCTTTACCAGTTGAGCCACAGGGGAACCCAAGAATACTGGAGCTATGAGGGAAGCCCCCACTTCTGGTGGGGTGAGTTCCAATTCTAGTTTGGTCTGGCCATCAGGGTAGTGAAAGGTGCTCATGTCAGGGTTGAAAGTCATTTCAATGTCTTAGTTCCTTAAGAGAGAATTAATTGCTGAAACCATTGTTATTGTCATGGAGACCATTCTTTTTGCCTGATGTAGATTTTTTGGGGTTTATTTTTAACCTAGACAACAAAAAAAATTTAATATATCTGAACCCTCTGTGGCTCAGAGAGAAAAGAATCTGCCTGCAATGTAGGAGATGTGGGTTTGATCCCTGGGTCAGGAAGATCCCCTGGAGAAAGGGAATGGCAACCCACTCCAATATTCTTACCTGGAGAATTCCATGGACAGAGGAGCTGGTGAGCTATAGTCCACGGGGTTGCAAAGAGTTGGACGTGACCGAGTACACATGCACATGTAGCTAAACCACTTGCCTCTACACCTGAAAAACTACCACAGCATTGTTAATCAATGATATTCCAATATAAAATACAAATTTTAAAAACTATAAAATTATTTAGCATGACTATAATACAAATCAGAATAAAGCTCTTACTGGAATTGGTGTGGCTTGGTGTATGTTTGCCAATCACACTACATCTTGCATTCTTGAGGAGGTGTGTGCAGTTGGATTTCCTCTGGCTGGGGCCGTCTTTCCACGAATTCCTTTCTTGACCATGTGTGTCTCCATGTGATAACGATGAGCAGATGAACATCACCATCTCATGTGTCAAAAAATAGGTTGGCTCCTGATTTCTCATAAGATGTTGAAAGCACCTAAAATTTAGTTTTGAAATGCAACCATTTGGTTCACAACACTTGTCATTTTACAAAGGTGACATTTTGTCCTTCCAAGAGGGAGCTGGGGCGATTTTTATGCTTGGGGGAGGTGGTCAGTACACAGGTACTCTCACCTGTGTTGGAAATAGCATGGGAGTTGGGAGGCCAGATGCACACTTGGGAATGGTGGGCACTAGCCAAGAACTCACCTGTGCTGCCATCTTTAGCTTCCAGATCAGTAGCCAGCAAGCAATTACTGAAGATAAGAGTCACGATTTTCTTTTAACAGAGGTTGTTGCTTTCCACCTGCACGTGGGTGGAAGGGAATCGTCACAGGTGGTGCAGGAGGCTTCCCCGTGGTGGGCTCGGGTCTCTCTGTGTGCAGCCAAACAGGAGATGAGCCTCACTGACTCCATTTCTGACTCTTGTCTCTGCAAAAGTGTCATCCCTCTGAGTCTTTACGAGCTGAGTGGCAGCAACTTGCAACCATAGATGGAGGGGGCTGGTTGTTTCTGGATTGCATTGATCTGATTTGCATTCTCCAGGTGTCCTTGTAGGTGTGGTATTGTTTATAATACTGCTTCTTAGAGTTTCTGATGCTGAAGATAAACAGAGTACTTAATATCTACCTCCCCAGCCCCAGGCTGCATCCAAGACCTGCTGATTGTGAACTTTCAGGGTAGGAACCCGGGGAGTTGTATATTTTATGGACACCTGCTTGTTGTACTCGGAAGAATTTGAGAGACAACGATTTTGTGAAAATTGCAAATTGATAGATCTCGCTAGTCAGATACTAAAATATATTTGCCCCTAAAATCCAGGAGTCAAATCTTGGAGCCCTAAGTTTAAGAAGCCCAAGCCTACTTGTGCTTTTTATATCATCCTCTAAATAGACACCCCCACCTCTAACTTTTCTGGCAGTTCAGTTCAGTTCAGTCGCTCAGTAGTGTCTGAGTCCTTGTGATCCATGGACTGCAGCACACCAGGCCTCCCTGTCCGTCACCAACTCCCGGAGCTCACTCAAACTCATGTCTGTTGAGTCGGTGATGCCATCCAACCATCTCATCCTCTGTTGTCCCCTTCTCCTCCTGCCTTCAATCTTTCCCAGCATCAGGGTCTTTTCCAATGAGTCAGTTCTTCGCATCAGGTGGCCAAAGTATTGGAGCTTCAGCTTCAGCATCAGTCCTTCCAATGAATATTCAAGACTGATTTCCTTTAGGATGGACTGGTTGGATCTCCTTGCTGTCCAAGGGACTCTCAAGAGTCCCTCCAACACCACAGTTCAAAAGCATCAATTTTTCAGCATTCAGCTTTCTTTATAGTCCAACTCTCACATCTATACGTGATATGGGAATATCTTGGATAATTGAAATCCAGAGGAAACCTAGAAAATAAACAGGAAAGTGCACCTCTGCTTAAAACTCCCTACAGTATCAGACATGCAGAGGCCCCATGAACCCGCAGAGCTCTGCAGTCTGTGTCCTTGCTCTTACAGCCTCTTCTAAAGACTAGTGTGTGTGTGTGTGTGTGTGTGTGTATGTGCGCATGCATGCACGCTCTAGACTTGTCTGACTCTTTCGGACCCCATGGATTGTAGCCTGCTGGGCTCCTCTGACCATGGGATTTCCTGGAATCCCAGGATACTAGAGCAGGTTGACATTTCCTCCTCCAGGGGATCTTCTCCACCCAGGGATCAAACCTGTGTCTCTTACATCTCCTGCATTGCCAGATGGGTTTTTAACCACTGAGCCAGCTAGGAAGCCCAAAGAGCTACACACAGCCAGAACAGCGCAGAGAAGGAGTGAGAGGCAGAGAGAGGCAGCATTGCAGGTTGGGAAGCATCATGCAGGTGAAGACCTGAACTCAGACCCCCAGTGGCCACTATCCGGTCATGTCCCCTGAGCGAGTCTCCCACCTGCCTTGTTAGTGGTGTGTATCATATCTACATGCCAGATTTCAGATGGGGATGGAAGAAAATAATGCAAATGAATGTTGTGTTCTAATAGAAAGGGTTGTCTTTCATTTCCACCCCACAGTTACACTTAGAATACACAATGAAAACCTAATAGAAGTTGGCTCTGACCCCCACTCTTTGAGGGGAACAGTTGTGTGTAGTGGAGCTGTTCTTGGTTTCCACCAGCTTCCGGGGGTTCTGGCAGACAGGGATGGGTTAGAGACCTATGAGAGAAAGAAGGGGACAGTGAAATACTAGTCAGCATTCGAAAGAGAGGAGCTGCAAAGCCACTAAAAGACATGGAGGAAACTCAAATACATATTACAACGTGAAAGAAGCCAATCTGAAAAAAGCTATGTACCATACGATTCCAATTTTATGACATTCTGGAGAAAAACAGTACTATGGAGACGTTAGTAAAGATTGGTGGTGGCCAGGGGCTTGGGGAGGGAGGGATGAACAGGGGGAGCGCAGAGGATGTTAGCCTGTGAAACTACTCTGTACAATCCTGTCTTGGTGAGTACATGTCACAGTCCATTTGCCCAAACCCATAGGATGTGCATTACCGTAACCCAGACCCATAGAATGTACATTAACACAGAAAGTACTCTCACCATTGTTGAAAATAGCACGGGAGTTGGGAGGCCAGATGCACACTTGGGAATGGTGGCCACTAGCCAAGAACTCACCTGTGCTGCCATCTGTAGCTTCCAGATCAGTAGCCAACAAGCAATTACTGAGAATAAGAGTCACGATTTTCTTCTAACAGAGGTCGCTTGCCTCCTGCACGTGGGCAGATGGGAATCATCACAAGTGATGCAGGCTTGGGGCTCTCTGTGTGCAGCCAAGCAGGACAGGAGCCATTGCTTTGCCAAAAAGACATTGCTTTGCCAACAAAAGTCCAAAAAGTCAAAGCTATGGTTTTTCCAGTAGTCATGTATGTATGTGAGAGTTGGCCCATAAAGAAAGCTGGATGCTGAAGAACTGATGATTTGGAACTATGGTGTTGGAGAAGACTCTTGAGAGTCCCTTGGACTGCAAGGAGACCAAACCAGTCCATCCTAAAGGAAATCAGTCCTGAATATTCACTGGAAGGACTGATGTTGAAGCTGAAACTCCAATACTTTGGCCACCTGATGCAAAGAGTTGACTCATTGGAAAAGACCCTGATGCTGGGAAAGATTGAAGGCAGGAGGAGAAGAGGGCGACAGAGAATGAGATGATTGGATGGCATCACCGACTCAGTGGACATTTGTACAGACACCAACTCTAGGAGTTAGTAACGGATAGGGAGGCCTGGTGTGCTGCAGTCCGTGGGGTCTCAGAGTTGGATACGACTGAGCAATGACCTGAACTGAACTGAACTGATAGAACGCACCACTCCAAGAGCCTTAATGTACGCTGTGGACTCGGTGATGATGATGTGTCCATGTAAGTTCATTGGCTGTGACAGGGTGCTGCTGATGGGCAAGGCTGTGCTTATCTGAAGGCAGGGTATGCATGAGACCTCTCTGCACTCTCTCCTCAAGGTTTCTGTGGTTTGAAAACTTCTCTCAAGTGTCAAATTTACTAATTAAAAAATGAGACAGAATGAGGTGTGGCCACTGATGATCTGCTGTTTCAGGCGGACCAGTAGGCACAGCCACAGAGATGGACGAGGGATGGCAGCCAGCCCAGATGTCTCGTGGTTGTCCTAAAAGAAAAAAAATGGTCAGTTTTAAATTAACTATCTTTTCAAATTAGGTTACTCCACTTCCTCCATATATACCAACGGTAAGGAACTAACATGTATTTCCTGTGGGATGTTTCTTTGGAAGAGTAGTGAAAATCTCTTTTCAACCCAACTCCACTGTCTGTCAGGAGGGGAAAAATCAATGTGGGTCATACACAGGGAAAAGCAACCTGAATTTAGCAAGCAGATTTACTCAGCAAAGTACTTTGTTTCATATTCTGGCAGTTAAGGCTAACTGTTGGAAAGTGAAGGGACGCTGTCAAAAAAAGGAAAATGTTAAAATAGAGAGAAAAAAGAGAGAAAGAGAGATTAAAGGTCAAAGTTTTGGTGATTAGGAAAGAAATATATTAACGGTGGGAGAAGTAGTGGGATTGAGTAGGAAGAAGAATAATTGACTTGAGAAGTACACTTCTTTTGCAACCCCTCTGGATCACTTAGGCTATGGCCTCAGATGAATTATCACCTGTTATTATTCTTCGTGAAATTCACATGAGCTGTTTTGCAGTTTGGAACCACTGTTTCTACAGCAGGAGTCAGATTTCACATGTCTACTTCAACTTTTTGGGGTACTTTGAAAGAAAGGTGTGTTTTCCTCATGCAATTCTTTACACATATTGAAGTAATGAGTTAGTTTTAGACATTGTGAAAGTCCAGCATTATCCATGTATTTACTGTTGAAGAATGGATTTTTATTTGACTCAAAGTATGTATTTACTTCTTACTTTCTTTAGCTTTTAACCTGTTGTTCTGAATTAAATTGGAAATGAAATTCAATTTTAAAACTCTGGACCACTGGAAATAACAGATTCCGAAGAACAACCATAGCTCTTAGTGACAGTATCTTTAAAACATATGTGTAACCTCGTCACCTTGCTGTATAGCAGAAATTAATACAACATTGTAGTGCAACTATACTTCAGTTTAAAAATGATAACAAATATATTTACAGCTGTTAACCCACTTTCCCCTAATGTGGGGATGCTCAGGCCAAAGGTTATGGGGGGAAACAGGGGAGCGTTCATCTCAGATTTCCTTGAACAAATCAAGATGGGTGACATTGGGTCAAGGCTGAGCCAGAGATAGACTGTCCCAGTCACTTAGATGAATTTAGTCTTTTTTTTTTGGGGGGGGGATATATTTTTTAATTAATTTATTTTAATTGGAGGCTAATTACTTTACAATATTGTAGTGGTTTTTGCCTTACATTGACATGAGTCAGCCATGGGTGTACATGTGTTCCCCATTCTGAACCCCCCTCCCACCTCCCTCCCCATCCCATCCTTCTGGGTCATCCCAGTGCACCGGCCGTGAGCGCCCTGTGTCGTGCATTGAACCTGGACTGGCGATCTGTTTCACATATGGTAATATACATGTTTCATTGCCATTGTCTCACATCATCATGCCACACTCGCCCTCTCCCACAGAGTCTAAAAGACTGTTCTAATGCTGTCTCATATATAGGATCCTTGTTACCATCTTTCTAAGTTCCATATATATATGTTAGTATACTGTATCGGTGGAGAAGGAAATGGCAACCCACTCCAGTGTTCTTGCCTGGAGAATCCCAGGGATGGCGGAGCCTAGTGAGCTGCCGTCTATGGGGTCACACGGAGTCAGACATGACTGATGTGACTTAGCAGCAGCAGCGGCAGCGGCAGCAGCATACTGTACTGGTGTTTCTCTTTCTGGCTTACTTCACTCTGTATAATAGGCTCCAGTTTCATCCACCTCATTAGAACTGATTCAAATGTATTCTTTTTAGTGGCTGAGTAATACTCCATTGTGTATATGTACCACGGCTTTCTTATCCATTCATCTGCTGATGGACATCTAGGTTGTTTCCACATCCTGGCTATTGTAAACAGTGCTGTGATGAACATTGGGGTACACGTGTCTCTTTCCCTTCTGGTTTCCTCAGTGTGTATGTCCAGCAGTGGGATTGCTGCGTCATAAGGCAGTTCTATTTCCAGTTTTTTAAGGAATCTCCACACTGTTCTCCATAGTGGCTGTACTAGTTTGCATTCCCACCAACAGTGTAAGAGGGTTCCCTTTTCTCCACACCCTCTCCAGCATTCATTGTTTGTAGACTTTTTAGTCTTAATAGAGATGTGGGGATCCAGTGAAAGTAATTTAGGAAGAAGTGCTGTTATGATGGCTCACTGATGTAGAAGAAAGACCATGAAGAAGAGGGCTGGGAGGCAGGTGTGGGCCTAAAACCTTATTCTGTACCGGTGTGTGTGTGTGCATTCGCTCAGTTGTGTCCAGCTCTTTATGACCACATGGACTGTAGCCTGCTGGACTCCTCTGTTCATGGCAAGAGTACTGGAGTGGGTTGCCATTTCCTACTCCAGGGGATCTTTCTGACCCAGAGATTGAACTCATGACTCTTGCTCTCCAGCATTGGCAGGAGGGTTCTTTACCACTAGTGCCACCTGAGAAGCCCCATTCAGCTCTAGAATTCCTGGTTTATAAATTAATGGGTCTCTTTAACTTTCCAGTCACATGTTGGTGCTATGTCATTTGGGTACCATCTTTGGTAACATGAGAAGCTCCTGTGCCTATTGAGCAGTTTATAGTTTTTCTAAAATTAGCTTTTGGATGCTCATCTATACCCAAATTTCACCCAAAACAAAAAATAAATAATCTTTTAAACATAAATTGCAACCACTGTGCATCAAAACAATATTTTCATTACATTTAGCATTTTCTTTTGCTTCAGCCAAATCCCAGGACCAGTTTACCGCTCCCTGCCTATGGTTTCCGGCCCCTCTGTGTCATCATTCCCACAGTAGAAACAAGTGTGTGTGTGATTTTGCAGAGTGTCTCCTCTCTGTTTCCTTCAGAATGTCTCCGTCCCTAAGAGATGCTCAGGAAATATTAATACATATTGAACTTTGAAATGTACTAGGCTGATGTTACAGAGACATTATCCATTGTGAAAGAAGAGAGTAAAAGGCCCTCAGGGAGGTGACAGGTTGTGAGCTGGTTCTGTGCATTCATGAGATGGGAACCGATTGCTGTCATGTATGAGGGGCAAAGACTAATGGAGTTTTGCCAAGAAAACGCACTGGTCATAACAAACACCCTCTTCCAACAACGCAAGAGAAGACTCTATACATGGACATCACCAGATGGTCAACACCGAAATCAGATTGATTATATTCTTTGCAGCCAAAGATGGAGAAGCTCTATACAGTCAGCAACAACAAGACTGGGAGCTGACTGTGGCTCAGACCATGAACTCCTTATTGCCAAATTCAGACTTAAATTGAAGAAAGTAGGGAAAACCACTAGACCATTCAGGTATGACCTAAATCAAATCCCTTATGATTATACAGTGGAAGTGAGAAATAGACTTAAGGGCCTAGATCTGATAGATAGAGTGCCTGATGAACTATGGAATGAGGTTCATGACATTGTACAGGAGACAGGGATCAAGACCATCCCCGTGGAAAAGAAATGCAAAAAAGCAAAATGGCTGTCTGGGGAGGCCTTACAAATAGCTGTGTAAAGAAGAGAAACTAAAAGCAAAGGAGAAAAGGAAAGATATAAACATCTGAATGCAGAGTTCCAAAGAATAGCAAGAAGAGATAAAAAAGCCTTCTTCAAAGATCAATGCAAAGAAATAGAGGAAAACAACAGAATGGGAAAGACTAGGGATCTCTTCAAGAAAATTAGAGATACCAAGGGAACATTTCATGCAAAGATGGGCTCGATCAAGGACAGAAATGGTATGGACCTAACAGAAGCAGAAGATATTAAGAAGAGATGGCAAGAATACACAGAACTGTACAAAAAAGATCTTCATGACCCAGATAATCATGATGGTGTGATCACTGACCTAGAACAAGACATCCTGGAATGTGAAGTCAAGTAGGTCTTAGAAAGCATCACTATGAACAAAGCTAGTAGAGGTAATAGAATTCCAGTTGAGCTATTCCAAATCCTGAAAGATGATGCTGTGAAAGTGCTGCACTCAATATGCCAGCAAATTTGGAAAACTCAGCAGTGGCCACAGGACTGGAAAAGGTCCGTTTTCATTCCAATCCCAAAGAAAGGCAATGCCAAAGAATGCTCAAACTACTGCACAATTGCACTCATCTCACACACTAGTAAAGTAATGCTCAAAATTCTCCAAGCCAGGCTTCAGCAATACATGAACTGTGAACTTCCTGATGTTCAAGGTGGTTTTAGAAAAAGCAGAGGAACCAGAGATCAAATTGCCAACATCCGCTGGATCATGGAAAAAGCAAAAGAGTTCCAGAAAAACATCTATTTCTGCTTTATTGACTATGCCAAAGCCTTTGACTGTGTGGATCACAATAAACTTTGGGAAATTCTTCAAGGGATGGGAATACCAGATCACCTGACTTACCTCTTGAGAAACCTATATGCAGGTCAGGAAACAGCAGTTAGAACTGGACATGGAACAACACACTGGTTCCAAATAGGAAGGGGAATAGGTCAAGGCTGTATATCGTCACCCTACTTATTTAACTTATATGCAGAGTACATCATGAGAAACGTTGGACTGGAAGAAGCACAAGCTGGAATCAAGATTGCCAGGAGAAATATCAATAACCTCAGATATGCAGATGACACCACCCTTATGGCAGAAAGTGAAGAGAAACTAAGAAGCCTCTTGATGAAAGTGAAAGTGGAGAGTGAAAAAGTTGGCTTAAAGCTCAACATTCAGAAAACTAAGATCATG
>NW_011495053.1:2204926-2234557 GCF_000754665.1 Bison bison bison | reverse complement strand
CAAAATCACTGCAGATGGTGACTGCAGCCATGAAATTAAAAGATGCTTACTCCTTGGAAGGAAAGTTATGACCAACCTAGATAGCATATTCAAAAGCAGAGACATTACTTTGCCAACAAAGGTTCGTCTAGTCAAGGCTATGGTTTTTCCTGTGTCATGTATGGATGTGAGAGTTGGACTGTGAAGAAAGCTGAGTGCTGAAGAATTGATGCTTTTGAACTGTGGTGTTGGAGAGGACTCTTGAGAGTCCCTTGGACTGCAAGGAGATCCAACCAATCCATTCTGAAGGAGATCAGCCCTGGGATTTCTTTGGAAGGAATGATGCTAAAGCTGAAACTTCAGTACTTTGGCCACCTCATGCAAAGAGTTGACTCATTGGAAAATACTCTGATGCTGGGAGGGATTAGGGGCAAGAGGAGAAGGGGACGACAGAGGATGAGATGGCTGGATGGCATCACTGACTCGATGAACGTGAGTCTGAGTGAACTCCGGGAGTTGGTGATGGACAGGGAGGCCTGGTGTGCTGCGATTCATGGGGTTGCAAAGAGTCGGACACGACTGAGCAACTGATCTGATCTGATCTGATCTGATGAGGGGCTTACCATGGGTCAAGTGCATTTCATAAAATATCTCATTTAATTGAATCCTTATGATAACCCCTGCAGCAGGTTCTTAACCTCACTTTTAAAGACTTTTTTTTAGAGCAGTTTTCGATTCACAGCAGATTCAGGGGAAGGTACAACGATTTCCTGTGTACCCCCAGTGCTCACATATGCATGGCTTCCTGCATTTCGTCAGCAGCCCCACCAGGCGAGCCTGGCCTTAAAACCCAAGAACCTCACTGACACACTACACTGCTGCCAAAACTCAGCCTCTGCTCAGCGATGCCAAGCAGAATCATGGAGACAAGTTTTGCATGAAGTACAAAGAAGTAGCTTGATTGCTTTGTCAGGCCAAGGGGGACACATCAACTTAATGCCCTCAAGGCTGTGTGTCCCCTCTGGAGCAGGTAATGAGGTGTCTTACAGTGTTCAAGGAGCCCCGTGTGGTCAGCTTGGGGACATTCTTCTGATTGGCTGGTGGTGAGGTAATTGAGAGTCAGCATCATCAACCTTCTGGTTCCAACCAGCTTGGGGCCTGTCTGGGGCCTACGTGCTTGTGGGCAGCACACAGTTAACTTCATCTTCTTGGTTGGGGCTTCAGAATCTGGAAAACAGCTCAAAGGACATGACTCAGAATATTATGTGCAGTCCTTGAAGAGGAGCTAAAATTCTTTGGATTTGTTTCATGGCTAAAGTTTTATTATTTTTTGTCTTGCTTGACTGTTTTCCTTTCTTTTGGCATTTTTCTCACTTTCCTAATTAAATTTTTTCTTTGAAGTTTTTCTACAGACAAAAGGCAGGCAGAGGATGTGGGTTCATAGTTCACAGTTTACATCAGGGTTCCCTCTTAGTATTGTACATTCTGTGTTTATAGACAATTGTATAATGATGTATATCCATCCTTATAGTATCATATAGAGTAATTTTTTGTCCTAAATACTTCTGTGCATGACCTATTGATCCCTCCCTCCATCCTACCCCGGGCATCCACCAGTCTTTACTATCTTAATAAGTTTGCCTTTTCCAGAATGTCCTATGATTGGAATCAGACAGTATGTTTTCCTCTCATGTTGACTTTTCACTTAAGATTATGCTTGTAAGTTTCCTTCATATCTTTTCATAGCCTGATAACTCATTTCTTTTTAGAGCTTAACACTAGTCCATTGTCTGCATGACCAACATTTGTTCATCCATTCACCACCTAGTGAAGAACATCATGGTTGCTTCTGAAAATTAACAATTATGAATAAAACTGCTGAAAACATGCATGGGCAGGCTTCTGTGTGAGCATTCATTTTCAACTTGCTTGGGTAAATACCAAGGCTTGTGATTTCTCGATCACATGAGAGTGTTTCAGTTGTGTAAGAAACTGCCAAACTGCCGTCCAAAATAAGTGTCCCATCCTGGGTTCGCCCACCAGTGGATGAGACTTCCTGTTGCTCACCAGCAGTGTCATCACTGTTCTGAATTTTGGCCATTCTAATATGTGTGTAGTGGTTCAGTCTCATTTTTCAGGTCTTTGTTTGGCTTGGATAAGATAAATGAAGCATGGAGTGCTTAGACAACTTACCTGAGGCCACACGCTGGTAAACTGAAAAGCTGGAATCTAAGTACACTTGTTGGAACTGCAACCACATAGTCGAGGCTTGCAACCTCTTCTAATCACTGTGTCCCACCCCTTTCCTTGGAGAGACAGGTTTCCTCAAATTTGAAAGTACAATACCGTCCTGTTCCCCTTATGCACTGGCTTATATTGAAGGTAAAAGGAGGTAGGGTATCTGTAAGTCCTTTGAGAATTGCAAAGCACTATGAATGTGCCAGTGCTTTTTTAAAAATCGCCACTAGCATCCCCCTTAATAAAACACGCAAGGTCATGTGACAGGGAAGGGGGTGGGGCAGTGAAATATGATCATTTATGACCACAAAAACCCCTCTGTACACGTTTAGCGCCTGGCAGAGGGGAGGGCAGGCCTATTCGTAGAGGGTGTCCTGGTGTCCAGGTAGGCAGAGAAGGCAGACCTTGGGCTGGAGCCCTCGGGGGGGCGTGGTGCCGCCCTCGCCGCGGCCCATGCCCTCTACCCAGCTGGAGACGCCAGAGCCAGGATGAGGATGTGGCCGCCCCCCTTCGGCGCGGGCTCCACCTCCTGCTGGCAGAGTTCCCTGATGGTCCGCCCACCCTGGATGCAGTGCTCCCAGAACTTGCTGTTCCGCTGCAGGTCGCCCGAGGGAAGCAGCCGCAGGTAGATCACCAGGTGGTCCAAGGTACTCTGGTCACTGAAGGAGACCAGCAGGTTGGCCACTGAGGTCTGCGTCTCCACCCGCTCGTTCAGGCCCATGAACGTGTGGTGGAAATCCTCAGTTGTGAGCTCAGGGAAGCCCTGGGACACCAGGTCCTCTTCACTCTTGGCAGACACAGCCTTGAACCGCTGCGATTCCTTGCTGTCATCCAGCAACGCCTCCAAGTGGGAGAATCCAAAAGCGCGATAGAGGCAGTTTCCACCAGCCCTGGTCTTGCGGATGTAGGAGTACTTTCTGTGGCGGTCCTTGACCTTCTGTTGACAGACGTTGTTATCCTCAGTGCACTATCTGCGTAGGACCCAGACCAGAGGGTTCTGCACAACGATTTTTTGCTGAATTAGGTCTGCTGAGCCATGATGGCTTCATGGGCAAGACAGTTAACACCTTCCTTGTCGCTGCCCAATGGCTCCTGCTCCTGTTCTGGAGATTCCCCCACTGCCATCAGTAAACAGGTGGTGCTAGTGGTAAAGAACCCGGCTGCCAATGTAGGAGAGATAAGAGATGTGGGTTCAATCCCTGGGTCGGGAAGATCCCTGAAGGAGGACACAGCAACCCACTCCAGTATTCTTTCCTGGAGAATCCCATGGACAGGGAAACCTGGCGGGTTACAACCCAAAGGGTTGCAAAGAGTTAGACATGACTGAAGCGACTTAGCATGCGTGAATATAGACAGTAACATATGTACATGTAAGTACATACAATAGGTACACAACATGTGATGTATTTGGAAAAGGTGAGATCATGTGAGTACCAGGTGTAACACCAAGTACTTACGTGACTTTCAATAAATTCCCTATGCCTTTGATTCCTGATCTAGAAAATAAGATATGGCTACATTTTAACCATTACTATGTGACAAGTGAATGTGTGCTATATGTGAACAAAATAAAAATTGCAGTGTTTGTGGCTCTGTAGATGGGCAGAGGGCAAAGGAGTCTCGGTGGGTGGTAGCTGTCCATGCAAGAGGCAGGATTCAATAGGTCAAACATACAAAGACATGAGGGAAAAGAATAAAAGTGGGATGCTAAGTGAGTATTAAGTTCAGTCCATCCAGAGGAAGCATTATGATGCTTATCATGACAAACTCTACCAGAGGAAAATGATGGCTGAAGCCAGTTAGAAAGACAGCCTTCTCCTACCTGACAAATAACTGTGCTCACCTGTAATCAGATTTCCCACCAAGTGTGCAGGTGCAGCTGGAGACACTCGAGGTGTCTTCATTGTTTAGCGGAATGTATTTTTTTCTTTTAGTTTCTTAGAACAAAATTATGTAACCCATTTTTATAACTATTGAATTATAACTAATCATGTTGACTATTCATTGAGTAATTGTATAGATCAGTTATCCTGGTAGATGCTGGCAATGATCCTTTCATTTCCCCTTGACGTTTATGGAGGTTCTGGATTTGTGTTAGTTTGCCACTCTATGGGCTTCCCAGGTGGTAGTAGGGGTAAAGAACCCACCTGCCAATGCAGGTAGATATAAGAGATGTGGGTTTGATCCCTGAGTCAGGAAGATCCCCTGGAGGATGACATGGGAACCTATTACACATTCTTGCCTGGAGAATCCCATGGACAGAGGAGTCTGGCAGGCTACAATCTTAGGGTTGCACAGAGTCAGACATGACTGAAGTGACTTAGCATGTACACATGCAGCTCTATATTGAATCACTGGAACTTTATGGCAATGAAATCACTCACTTTGAAACTGATGATGTGCTATAGATGAGCATTTGTGTACATCTATGAATTGGATATTAGCTTATATTTCAACCATCTCCTTTCCATCATTCATAAAGGTAAAATCTACCATCAATTTTACCCGCAATTTTAAATATAACATTCTTCTTTTTTGTGTGCTGTAATTCTATTATGTGCATTAGAGAAATGTTTTCCCTACTCTGTTTTCAAAGAGCTTACTTTACAAAAAAAAAAAAAAAGTTATTTTGATAGGACAGAATACTGTGTCAATAGCTCCAAGTCCGGTACCACCGAGATTCCAGAAGCACCATTATTACTAATGTCTTAGCCCATTGAGTCTAGACAGAAAAGCTCAATAGGAGCAGACAAAGACATTGGCCTGTTTTGAGAACACACACAGAAGTATTTGGCTTGGGGAACTGGAAAAACAAAGCAGAGAGGTGAAGGGACTCAATGCTCTCTTCTGAATAAAGGACATTTCCAATGGCTTTAATTGCACCAACAGCAGATGCTTCCTATGGAAGGTTAATTTGCAAAAACACGAAATAAAATAAAGCTACTCATGAACATTTTCTCGTCTAAGTCCCATTTAAAACTGAGCATCAGAGGACACTCAATTGATGCTGTGGGGATCAGGAAATGATGTGTTTGTTTTCTGCAGAGTTGTTTTATTGAAGCATCGGTTGATGGCTCACATTCTGATGGGCAGCCGGACATCCATTAAGATCTCTTCCCTACAGGGTACAATTGCACATTCAAATATTGATCAATAAGACAGTAAGGCTTTGATTTCGCTCACAAACACTGTCAGGTCCGCCATTTGCCATGTGTTATCTAAGAGTCATTTGCATCATATTGGATATAATAATTGCTGGCATTATCAGGTGGAATATTGTAACAGAGAGTTCATGAATATCATGCAGTGAGCTCCTGAGATACAGAGAAGGTAGGTTTGGGAAACCACAGACGATTTGCTGTTGGCTGCCAAATAGTGTTTTTGGCGGATCACTGTCACAGAACTCTGTCAGAAGTACTCTTTGGTGGACAATAAAAGATGCAAATGGCCGTTCACTCATGGAGTAATGCTCGCTTTGGATGGATTCTAAAATGTAACGTGTCATAAACATTAAACGATCAGCCTTATTTACATGGCCCCAGCTTCAGTTACTCATGGACTATTGAAGATGATTTTCAGTGGGTTGTACAGATGTGTTTCTTGATTGTGCGTTGCTGTTGTGGGTGATTGAATCTTGTCTTTCCCTAGATATGGAGGATGTAGGTTTGAACACTACCATATCCGTTCAAGAAAGGATGGTGCCTAGGTGGCATGGTTGCTGCTGGCAGGACCCGTTTCAGAGGATCAGGCACCTAGGGCAGCTGGGCCAGCCCAAAGGCACGAGGGCTGCTACCAAGCAGACCCCACTGCTTCAGATTCAGGGATTTCTCGCTGTCCGAGATCCCAGACCTCTCATCCTGGTCAACCTCTGCTAATTTCACCCACATGCGATCATGAACTCCAAGTCTGTTGTCAGTCTGTTCCAAGGGGAGGTTCCCTCCACACCAGCATCTGGCTTTGAACTTCCTTTCCTGTCTCATGATTGCACCAGCTTGGAACTGATGGCCATCCCTCATCATATGGACTCGCACCTCAGCCTGCCTGTGAGTTGCCCTCTGCATTCTGCTCTTCCCAACTGCTGGGCAAGAGTTTGCTCTGGCATGTCGTCTAGACATGTAATTACATGTAAGGGACACATCAAACTATTGCACACACTTTGGTCATTAGAGCTGACCCAATCCAGGCACCTATAGAAAGAAAACTTCCAGTTGAACTCATATGGAACCTGTTTGCAAATTGTGGGGCAACAAGAAAGCTCTTACCTTATACAACGTTGCTACTGCTGCTGCTGTCGCTTCAGTCGTGTCTGACTCTCCGTGATTCCATAGACGGCAGCCCACCAGGCTCCTCTGTCCCTGGGATTCTCTAGGCAAGAATACTGGAGTAGGTTGCCATTTCCTTCTCCAATGCATGAAAGTGAAGTCGCTCAGTTGTGCCCGACTCTTAATGACCCCATGGACTGCAGCTTACCAGGCTCCTCTGTCCATGGGATTTTCCAGGCAAGAGTATTGGAGTGGATTGCCATTGCCTTCCCTGTATGCAATGTTAGGGAAAGGAAAAAAAAAGGCCTGATCCAGTCTGAGGTTTCTCAGCAAATAGTATTGTGCAGTAGTGAGCAAGCCATGGAAATTGTCTTCAGGAAGAAAAATGAAATGATTTTGCAGAGCCTTTAAAGCATTGTTGATGCTGTTTAAGGTAACATCCAGGAGACCTATCTGGGAAAAAATGCTGTAATTGTTTGTAAGTCAAAAGGATGAACAGTATTTTGTGTATGTGTGTGTGTGTGTGTGTGTCTTAACTTTGCCCAGCAGTTTTCTCCTATGAACTTGGAGGTCTTCAAGAAGTCCCCTGGCTTTAATATTTCTTTTCTAAGCACTCATTTTCCTCAACAGACCCATAAATGAGCCATTGATTAGGGTACAAACAGTTTGTTCATAGGTCTATTCAATTCTGAATTCTGTGCAATAAAAAAAAAGGAAGACTGTTCTCCCACATGTGAGACAGCTGAGTGCACTAAGCAATTCAGTGCTTTCTGGTAACCAGCGGTGATTTTTTTTTTTTTCCTTTTTGAGTATGAAACTCACCAAGTGCCCCATTGTAATGATAAATGCCAAATAAAGCTTCCTTCACAAGGTGAAAGTGGCTGCCGGGGAGCATCCTTATTTTTGAGACATTTGACGTAGGGTTAAATTTTCACTGGCAATAAGTCATAATGCTTTTTCTCTTATACTGTGAGGTTAGGCACACCTGTTTGAGTAAGTCATATAGGTGCTAAGCCTAGGTCGGCTTCAAGAAACTGTTTTTTTGTTTTTTCTCTTCTCACAGTGAAAATCAGCTCAGAAATGGAGGTAAGGGAAAAACAAGGCTTATGGGAAAAAGAAAAATTTAGCAATAGGAAGGAAAAAAAGATCCTTTCTGCATCTTATGAGGTGCTTTCTTTAAAGAGAGAAAAATCTTTTGGGTATGTGTCTAAGAGTTAAACCATACGGAGCTTTCATTCTGCATTGTAGAGTTATCAGAAGCGAGCCCCCCTCTAATGAGAAATTGAAATCTAATTCTTTGTAAGGAATTTGCTTTTTTTTTGTATGGACCACCAAGATGGAAACTTCCAAACTGAGTTTCCCTGCTCCTGCCGAGGCTGGAATTGAAATTTCTTTTCAGAATGATGGAGCTGCGGGAGAGGTATCAGCCGCTCAGTCTGCAGACTGCGGGGAGCAGCCTGGGACTGACTCAGACTGACTTGCTATGGATTTCCTTTCAGCAAATTAAAATCTACCTCCCTGGGCAAGTCGAAAAAGAGAATACCCTCACATTTTGCTGTATCTTGCCAGGGTACCATTGGCATCCACCTCTCTCAAAACAATCCTTTTCAAAAGTTTTTTTCTTTTTTTTTTCGATTTGAAAGAGTGTTTTTAAGGTTTGTCTGCATTTCAAACTTTCTTTCCTGAAAAAGGAAAAAATCAGCTTGTGAGGGTCAATGAAGGGCAGTATTGAAAATGGCAGTTTGTTTTCTGGAGAGAAAGATCTTGGGTTGTGATGGTAAAACTGGTTCACCATCTCAATGGGGGAAAAATGGGATGGGGGTGATTTAACTGACACCTTCATTTTTTCTACTCTTTCAAGTCATCTGCTGTATGTGGCCAGATTCTGGGGCAAATACAGAAATGGATAAGAGGAGATCTGGTGATGATTAATTTTATGCATCAACAGTTCAGTTCCATAACGTGCCCAGATAGCTGGCTAAACTTTATTTCTGGATGTGTGTGAAATATTGACATTTGTCTCTTTGTTTTTTTTTTTTTTAATTTTAGATATTATGTTTATTTAGTTTTTCAGTCTTTGATGTCATCTTCTTCCAGCATTTAAAAAAAATTTATTGGAGCATAATTGATTGACAAAGTTGTGTTAGTTTTAGGTGTACAGCAAAGTGATTCAGTTATACACATTCTTCTTCAGATTCTTTTCTCATATACGTTATTACAGAATATTCAGTCAAGTTCTTTGTGCTGTACATTAGGTCCCTGTTGATTATCTGTCTTATGAATAGTAGTGTGTATATGTTAATCCTAAACTCATGATTTATCCCTCCCTCACATTTCCCCTTTGGTAACCATTAGTTTATTTTCTGTATCTATTAGTTTAAATAAGTTCATATGTATCGTTTTTAAAATTAGATCCCACTTATGAATGATATCATATGATGGTCCTTTCTCAGAGATAATAGATAGTAGATAATAGGTAATCTCTAGGTCAGTTTGTATTGCTGCAAATGCCATTATTTCATTTTTCATGGCTGAGTAATGTTCTTTTGTGTATATGTACCGCATTTTCTTTAGTCATTCCCATCAGTAGACATTTAGTTGCTTCCTTGTCTTCACTATTGTAAATAATGCTGCAGTGAACACTGGGGTGCATGTATCTTTCAAATTATTGTTATTATATTTTCAGATATAAGCTCAGGAGTGGGATTGCTGGGTCACATGGTAGTTCTATTTTTAGGTTTTAAGGAACCTCCATACTGTTCACCATAGCAGCCTTACCAATTTCCATTCCCACCAACAATGTAGGAGGGTTCCCTTTTCTCCACACCCTCTCCAGAATTTATTGTTTGTGGACTTTTTAAATGATGGCCGTTCTGACTGGCATGGGGTGATATCTTTGTAGCTTTGCTTTGCGTTTCTCTGATAATTAGTAATGTTGATCGTCTTTTCTTGTGCTTTTTGGCCATCTGTATGTCTTCTTTGGGAAAATATCTGTTTAAAACTTTTGCCCATTTTTGATTGGGTTGTTTGTTGTTATTGCTGTTGGTGGTGATTTTTTGGATATGGAAATGTGTGAGATTGATCACTTACTATTTTGAAGATTAATCCCTTGTAGGTTGCTTCATTTGCAATCATTTCCTCCCATTCTGTGGGGAGATGGGCTTCTGAATGGCTAGACTCAAGAAAGCACAGGGCACTCCCCACAGCAGGTGGGCTTCAGGCAGCCTCTCGAGAGCCTGCGTAGGACAGAAAATTGGAGGAGAGCTGAACTCACTCATGCCACCTGACCATGGAGTGGGGATGCTGACTTTCTCCTGCCTCGACCACCCAGCTCTCAGATCCTTAGAATCACACCACCGGCTTCCTTAAGTCTCCAGCCTGCGGCCGGCAGACCATGGGATTTCTCAGCCTGCATGATTGTTTTCTTTGCTCTAGTACAGATCTGGTCTGTACTAAATTCTGTCTAGTACAGACCTGCTCCAGGTTTCAAAGTGGGGTTAGGTACTGCTCTTGATGTGGAAAGAGGTCATTGTGATATCTGCATGTAGGAAGCACTCTTTCTCTTGATAGGAAGGAACTCCACTTCACTAGGTTCTGGCAATTGAAATCTTTATCAAAATTATTATGAAAATTAGAAGGGATATAGCATGAGTGTTCAAATACAAAAATAATGATAATCACTAATATTTATTATATGGAGTCTATTATATGTACCATAGACACTAAGTGTTTTAGAAAATTATTTATTAAGGAGTCTTGCCATCTATATGGCACTGTCATTGCTAAGGAAGAGATGCTTGGTTTTGAAGACTAATCACACCATTGACCAGGAAAGAAAAATCAGCTATAGATGTCCTTGGACTAGACGGTGAAGGCTAGAGATGAGGTGACTACTTGGCTAGGAACTGGGAACAAGTCTGTTCCATGAACAGTTCCAGCTTTTTCAGAGATCACTGAGAAGACAAGTGATCTTGTCTTGGAAATGTCTTCAGTGGTGATGTGTGATACTGATTGTCAGATATTTTTTAGTCTGAAGCCACCTCAATGCTTGGTTAAGTGAATAATAGAAGAGAAGGAAAAAAATGAAAAAAAAAAAAAAAAGCTAGAAAAGGCATCTCTGGCTCCTGGAGCTTGAAAGCAAGGTCAAAGATTTTATATTTGGCAGTGTGTTTTGGAATTGGGTTGGGGAGCGTACAAGAGTTTAATTAACAGGGATTATTAAATTGCATGAGTGTAAGAGATAAAGAATCTTAAATTGCATTGGGTTGACGAAATGGAGAAATAGGCAAAAAAAAAATGGGCCAGGGAGAACAAAATGTAGTTTCCTCGGCTTTATCATCAGTGAGCCTGAGAGATTATTTCGGGGACTTGGGGTCTTCAAGGTAATTAGGACACAGCAGAAAGATAAAACACAGGAAGGCTTTATGAATCTGTAAGGCTATCAGAACATCGCCAAAGAAGAAAGAGAAAAAGTGAAGCCACTCGGTCGTGTCCGACTGTTTGCGACCCCATGGATTGAAGCCCACCAGGTTCCTCTATCCATGGGATTTTCCAGGCAAGAGTACTGGAGTGGGTTGCCATTTCCTTCTCCAGGGGATCTTCTCAACCCAGAGACTCTTTACCATCTGAACTACCAGGGAAGCCCCAAACATTACCAGCTTCTAGGAAATATGTATCCCTCGTGTCATCCTGAGAAGCAAGGATTCTGTGTTTTCTCCTTGACCTCAGAAATACCTTTTGCTTTCCACAGAAACCACTCCACTGTTTCTAAGTGAAAAAGGGGACTGGAAAGAGTTAATTAATCAAAATCACAATACAAGTGATGAAAATGTGAAAGAAATATGTGGGTGCCTATTTTAAAGTCTAAAAGTTCTTTGCAGCTAGAGGAAAGAAAATGTGAAAAAAGTTAGTGTTAATCATTCAGTCATGCCCTACTCTTTATGACTTCATGGGCTGGAGCCCATCAGGCTCCTCTGTCCATGGAATTCTTCAGGCAAGAATACTGGAGTGGGTTGCCATTCCTTTCTCCAGAAGCTAGAGAAACCCTTAGCTAAAGGGTTTAAGTTCTCGTAGATAGCTAAAAAGCCATGAGATCAGAGTGTTATCACTGTAAGTGATTCTACACTGCTCATCTGTACTCTGTATAGTCGTATTTTGACCATAATCATTAAGTGTATTGTAAAAGCATTCTTTGCCTGTATGATATTAGTTTGTTATGATTTTCATTCTCTTCATTGATATGTTACCAACATTTTGTTAGTAAAATGCCTGTTTTAAATAATGAAAATAGAACAATAGGATTATAATACAGAGCAGAGTGTTGAAATCCATCAAGTGTAATACTATAGGTTTTAGATGGGTGCCAAGGAGGAGGCCGCTTCTTTAATAGGGAAGGCTCGGAGAAGAGAAAATGGTTTTGTGGGGACAGAGATGTTTTGTTAAACTGTTAGGAGGGATGGAAGGGCATTTCCAAGTGAGAATGATTGTTAAATAATAACCTGGAAAATGTACAGAGCATTTCAGGGGATTAACATGCAGTTCAGTAAGGCTGGGTGGTAGAAGATGATACTAGGAAGGAATATTAGAGTTAGGTTGAGTATTGGTATAGAAATTGGAGCGATAACCTGTAGAAATGTGGAGACTTTGAAAAGTGCTTTTGTAGAATTACGAAACAGTATATGTACTTATGGGGCTTCCCCTGCGACAGCACTAAAACATCCACCTGCAATGCGGGAGACACAGGAGACTTGGGTTTTATCCCTGGGTCTGGAAGATCCCCTGGAGGAGGAAATGAGAACCCACTCCAGTATTCTTGCCTGGGAAACCCCTTGGATAGAGGAGACTGGTGGGCTACAGTCCTTGGGGTCCCAATGAGTCAGACACGACTGATCATGTATACATATGCATACATATATGTACTTATATTGCTCAAAAAAGCATACTGTATATCTTTCCCATCTGCTCAGCTCATAGTCAAACTCCAACATCCACAGGTAACCAATTTTATTTGTTTTTCATGTGTATCCTTCCAAAGGCTTTTTATGCGAAGATAAATGTACATTATTATTTCCCACCCTTTTACACAAAAGGTAGCATGTAGGAAACTTTATACACGTTTCCTATTTTGCTTCTTTTTTCCTTAAAATATACATTTTGGAAATTTTCTGTATTTTCTAAAAGCTAAAGGCTATGGAGGTACTGTAGTTTATTTTACTGGTTTCCTGTTGTTATTTTAGTGGGTTTAATTTTTTACAAACAATGTAAATCTGTCACTTTGCATGTAGCAAGGAAACCTCAAGAATAAATTGCAAGAACTAGGGTTACTGAGTTCAAAAGATATTGAGTTTCTAATTTTGATAGTTATCAAGGATTGTTACTTGTAGGAATTATGTTCATTTATATTCTTCATGGTACTTCTTCAATAGTTTTACCAACAGTGAGAGATACATCTTTAAAATTTTGACAGTCTTATCCATGAAATAAAGGAAGCTTGGAGGAGTTTAATAAGCACTTTTTAGGAGTGGATTTGAGCATCTTGTTTTTGTGTTGAGATTCTTTTGTATTTTTTTTCCCCATAAACTCACTATTTACTACTTTTGCCTATATTTGATTGGGTCAGTGTTTTTTTTTTTTTTTTACTTATAAATTTAAATGTGTTACTTATAAATTAGTTATCAGTTCAGTTCAGTTGCTCAGTCATGTCCGACTCTTTGAGACCCCATGTATTGCAGCACGCCAGGCCTCCCTGTCCATCACCATCTCCTAGAGTTCACTCAAACTCATATCCATCGAGTCGGTGTTGCAAAAACAATACCCAGTTGTGGATGTGACTGGTGATAGAAGCAAGGTCCGATGCTGTAAAGAGCAATATTGCATAAGAACCTGGAATGTTAAGTCCATGAATCAAGGCAAATTGGAAGTGGTCAAACAGGAGACGGCAAGAGTGAATGTTGACATTCTAGGAGTCAGTGAACTAAAATGGACTGGAATGGGTGAATTTAACTCAGGTGACCATTATATTTACTCCTGTGGCCAGGAATCCCTTAGAAGAAATGGAGTAGCCATCATGGTCAACAAGAGAGTCCAAAATGCAGTACTTGGATGCAATCTCAAAAACGACAGAATGATCTCTGTTTGTTTCCAAGGCAAACTATTCAATATCACAGTAATCCAAGCCTATGCCCCAACCAGTAATACTGAAGAAGCTTAAGTTGAACGGTTCTATGTAGACCTACAAGACCTTTTAGAACTAACACCCAAAAAAGATGTCCTTTTCATTATAGGGGACTGGAATGCAAGAGTAGGAAGTCAAGAAACACCTGGAGTAACAGGCAAATTTGGCCTTGGAGTACAGAATGAAGCAGGGCAAAGGCTAATAGAATTTTGCCAAGAGAACGCACTGGTCATAGCAAACACCCTCTTTCATCAACACAAGAGAAGATTCTACACATGGACATCACCAGATGGTCAACACCGAAATCAGATTGATTATATTCTTTGTCGCCAAAGATGGAGAAGCCCTATACAGTCAGCAAAAACAAGCCCGGGAGCAGACTGTGGCTCAGATCATGAACCCCTTATTGCCAAATTCAGACTGAAATTGAAGAAAGTGGGGAAAACCACTAGACCATTCAGGTATGACCTAAATCAAATCCCTTATGATTATACAGGGTAGTGAGAAATAGATTTAAGGGACTAGATCTGATAGATAGAGTGCCTGATGAACTATGGACTGAGGGTTCATGACATTGTACAGGAGACAGGGATCAAGACCATCCCCATGGAAAAGAAATTAGTTATAGAAATCTTTAAAAGTTGTGTGAGTTGCAAATTTTTTTTTTAATGGACTGTTTGCCTTTTGACTTTTCTCATGGTGTTTATTTTGTTTTCATACACTAGTGTTTGGAAAGGTCTGCATTTTTCCAGGGTTACACATACATTCTACCATTCTAATAATACTGGCTTTTAATCTTTGTTCCATTTTTTAGTTTATCTTGATGCAAAATGTGAGATAATATTATAGGTCATACTTTTATGTCTAGTCAATTGCCTCCAAATATGTGCTTTGTTAATAATCTATCTTTCCTTGATTGACTTGTATTTTGTCATGTATCCAAAAGAGATGGCACTTCTGTCTCAGTTCAGTTATAAATGTGCTGCAATTCTGAGTTTAAAAAGCAAGGTTTATTAGGAATATGCATTTGTTCTCAATATTATGGGGAAGAAAACGTAAAAAGTAAAAATAATAAAATCCAGGGGAAACACTCGAAAACGTGAAAAATGACAAGAAAAACAAGAAAAAGGCAAGGGAAATAGCCTTCTCACATATCACATGTATATTATCAAGGTCCAACAGTAAAACCACATAGTTTTTTTTGGACCCACATGAATAGATTTTCAGCCCAGTGAACCAGTAGGGCTCCCAGTATAAAGCCTTTTCAGGGGCGCCAAGTCCTGTTGTTTGCAGCCGTGTTTATGCTTGACCTCTGTTTTGGATCTTGAAAGTCTCCCGTGTTTAAAAGGAGCACCAGGGCGGGGGGAGGCTGAAAGAGGGGAAGCACAGGCATGAGGCTGTGTTCTCGAATGTAAATGAGCAGAAGAAGCACCAGGGAATCCTGCTGCAGCAGCTTCTGACTCGGTGGGGTGGGTCTGGGTGGGGCCTGGCGTTCCGCACTTGTGGCAGGCTCTCCTGGAGATGCTAATGCGGGCTGAGGGGCCAGGCGGTAGGCAGGGCTCTGGTCAGACAGGTCAGGGTGGAGGCAGTGTCTGAGCTAGGGCGTCAGTCTGGAGTATGGAAAGAATGAAGCCGAAGTGAAAGAGCATCTCCGCGGGCTCATAACAACCACTGACAGATTGAATGTGGGCGATGAGAAAAAGGTGGGAAAAGATTCAGAGTTTTCTAGCTGGGGAGATGCTTTCAACCTTTAAGAAAAAAGAGGAACATAACCAGGAAGCTTGGCAGATGTTGAATCTGAGTGTTTGATTTTGAGAGAGATTTGCCTGGGAATCGATATCAGACATTAAATGCGGCAATGGAGTGACTGTCCAGACAGAGTTGTTGTTCAGTCGCTCAGTCGTGTCCGACTCTTTGTGACCCCATGGACTGCAGCATGCTAGGCTTCCCTGTCAATCACCAACTCCCGGAGCTTGCTCAAACTCATGTCCATTGAGTCGGTGATGCCATCCAACCAACTCATCCTCTGTCATCCCCTTCTCTTCCTGCCTTCAATCTTGCCCAGCATCAAGGTCTTTTCCAGTGAGTCAGCTCTTCGCATCAGGTGGCCAAAGTCAGATTAGTAAGCAGGAAAATAGTAGGACCAAGAATAGAACTTTGAGACACATCTGCATTAAAAATGGAGTTATGCAGAATAATCAGGGGGTAGGAAAAATGCAGAGAATTATTGGGTAAATACAGGGATCTGGGAAATCTGGACACCATCCTCCACCCTGTACCATTTTTTTGGCTGTTGATAAGTGCTGTGACTGGGATTCCCCAATCTGTGAATGAAAAAAGGGGGAAACCGAAGAGGGAGCCTGTGTTGTTTAGAGGAGCCTCCAAGTGTGGAAAGAAATGCACAATTGTTCCCTGATTTCTGTCAGGAAATCTACTTAAAATGGCCATAAAGGTCCATCTCTTACATTTCTGGGCCTTAAAATACATCCTCTGGTCATGGGTTCAGATTTGCAGGAACCAGCTTTTCTTTTGCTCATCAGTCTCGGTATTTCTTCTCTGTAAATTAAAGTTCAATTAAAATCCAATCCACCTCCTTTTACCTACAATCCCTTGGTTGGTTCTGCTCTCTGAGGTTAGTACACAATCAGAGTAATAAAGACCATGGGATCGACCAAGAAATTGAAAGTAATGGCTCTTTCCTCCAAAGGCTGGAGCTGAGAACTGGGAGATCAAGTTTGATTAAACCTGGAGTTAATCTGAGGATTGGTTGACTACAGCACACTTCCATAATAAAGCCTTTGAAGTGGAAACATGGAAACTCTAACAAGATCAGTCTAAATCAGGGATTGACATCATTTCAGAAATAGGTTGCCAGGATGCTGAGCCCCTTCTTTTTCTGTCTTGTGGGGCGTGGAGCGTCATTTGCCGACAGCAGCTTTCCCCAGTCATCAGGGTAGCATTGTCCCAGGCACGTTTCTCCTGGCATCTCACATGATGATCAGTTATTCGGACGGAGGAAGCGCCACTAGCGTCCTCAGGGAATAAATGAGGAGCAGCTTTGTTCTTGCCTGGAGAATCCCAGGGACGGGGGAGCCTGGTGGGCTGCCGTCTATGGGGTCGCACAGAGTCGGACACGACTGAAGCAACCTAGCAGCAGCAGCAGCAGCTTTAGAGTACCAAACATTTTCAAGAGGGAAAAGTGGAAGAAATTAGGAGGGGGTCAACTGAAGTAGCCAAATTTTGTTAACTAGAAAGTGAAAGAGAATCGTGAGCCATCTCGAAGTTGGGATTTGAAAGGGCACAGAAAGGAAGGTGGGAGATTACAGACTTTGATTTGTCAATTTTTTTTGGCAAATAGCCCTTTCTGATACCTACTTTAAACAAAAATATTGAGTTACTTAAGGTCGTTTTATATCTGCATGAGAGTCTAAATATAATAGAGGGATTTTAAAAATGTTTTAATGCTTTACTTACCTATATAGTATGTATATCCTTTTTTCTTTTCTTTCTTCTTCTTCTTATTTATTTATTTGCTAGAGGATAGAGTTCAGTGCTGTCAAGCGAATCACTCCTTTTCATTCTCTTTGCCTTGCTCTTTTTGCTTTTCTCTTGTACTTTTATTATAGGCTCCTGTTTACTGTCTTCCTCTTTAATAGTAATGGTACATAAATAAGATTTTGAGAGTGTATTAAGTGCAATCAGTCTATTTTGTATAAATCCAAGATACACAGAAGCATTTCAACACATGAAAGATAGAGCTGAATTGCAAGTATTCTTAGGATTAGGTACATATCCTTTTGTTTTTGTTAGACTTATCAAGTTGCTCCTATTAATACAATGTTCTCATGCATTATGTAACAGCTGAGAGCATGATCTGAAGTTTGAGAGTCCTGTATTTGAGAAGCTGTGTGTAGTGAATCCCCACCTGCCACACTCTAATGCATCTGTGATCTAAGGGTGGTGCAAATTGCCTAATTTCCTACAGCAACTCATATCAAAATATTTCATCAAAGTTAATTAAAATTTTCAATATTTCTTGAGAGAAGAGCAAGGTATTGTGATCTTAAAAATAGATCTGTAAACAGACAGAATAGAGTTTGGGAGATGGAACTTTAATGAAACAAGAAAGGGAAAAATACGTAAAGGAGAAAATCATAATGAATCATAAAATGTTAGAGTTTAAGCAGTCCACAGAGATCATCTGTTCCAAGTCCTCCTTTTAGGATGGAAGAACTGAGGTCCGTAGATGTTATGTAAGGTCACAGAACATCGTAATAACTCCGATTCCTGCTCTGTGAACATAACTGTCTGGGAGAATGTCAGGCACTTGTGAATATTTCATTCATTTTTTTTTTTTTTTCACTCACTAGGGTACTCTTGGGTGCTTTGAAACAGTAATTTCCCCACAGTAATCTCAAGCACAGAGGCTATCAAACTGTGTAAAAATTAAGCTGGGCTTTAGGAATTACTAAAAATGGCCTAGGGTATGGGATACCCAAGCTTATAGCTCCAGAAATTCAATTTTGACTGCTTACCAAGAAATGATCAGGCATTGGGGAATGGTCAGATGCAAAACTGACTTATGTACCATAAATTTGAATGTGCTCCTGTAGGAAAAGTTGGAAATGGTGAGTGAATGAACTCTGTAAAACATGTGTGATTCTGTGTATGGAAATTGGTAACAAGGAGAATAAGGTAATTGTAATTGTTGTTTCAGAGTTAGGTCCATGCAGAAATCTCACTTATGTGTAAATCATCATCATTAATGTTATGGCCTGACATGACATCCATATTTTCTTTGGGGCCAAATAAACAGTTTGTAGAAACCACCCTCTTGGGAGTAGTGGGGAATTCAGCCAACCCTTGCTGCACATAGTCTGGTGCAGTGGAAAGCAGTCTGATTTAAGGCTCCCAAGACATGAGTTCTAGTCTGAGTTGTACTGCTGTGTAAGCCCTATAACCCTGGGAGGGTCAAGAGATTGCCTTAAGCTTTAATTTTCTCATCTCTGAGATTCGAAAGTGAACCTTGGTGAATTCCAGTTGTTTCCCATGCTGACATTCTCCAGCCTCAAGGAGCTTTCCTGTTCTACACACCACAAGCCCTTGTCTTCATATCTTCCTGCCTTGTGTGGACACCAGTCCTGACGTTACTACTCACTGATCATAATTTAATGATACACAATGATTTCTACACCAGCTGCCTTAGTCAAGGTCTTAGTCAAGACAGAAAGTGTTACTGCAGCAGCTGTGTCCTCGTGTGTCACTGCAGGCAGACTGCGTGGTGCTGATGAGACCTGCTTGCTCCACACAAGGCAAGTGGCAGGCGTTTCCAGGAAGGTGCCAGGAGAGCCCGTGGCTTGGATCAGTCCCCCTGAGGATGAAAAGGGCGGGGAGCCTTATCTCTAGGTTGAGTTTTTGGTGGAGTTTCACTGCTATGAAGACCTGATTGTGTCAGTACCTCTCAGCCGACACTGAGGGAGCCGGGAAGTCATGCTCACAGGCTATAATGGACAGTGCTTTGGGGCAGGTAGACCCCAGTTGTGTCAAAGCTCAAGAATCCCAACAGGAGCATGGGTGGTCATGATAGTGTCTGATCCAGCGGGGGTGTTGAGAATAATCTAAAGACTTCGATTATTCAGGAAGCTTGTGTCTCACAAATCCATAGTGTACACCTCCTTTCCACACCCCTGGTCTCCCTTTCTGGTATGTGTGCTAGAATATGGGTCTCAGTTCTTTTATTCCTTTGGGGATGACAGCACTTTCACTCCTTCCCTAAATAGTGTCAAGGTTATAACTCCAACCCGGTGATGGACTCTGCCCTTCCTCAAGCTCAGGGCTGGTTGGTACCTCCTATAAACCTGAGGCTAATAGAGTAGTGATCCGAACCACCATGCCCACTGCTGTTGCTGGCCTGAGGCCGAAACTGAAATTCATCTTCCTTCTCCTTACTTCCCCTTTTAGGTTTTCCCGTCTGGATTTACTGCCTTGTGGTGTGACCCAGACCTTGAGCCTGAGGGTTTAGTTTATCTCCCTTTGTTAGGCTGTAGTTTTATATTTTTCCCCTAAACAGTTACTGCCAGGACATGGAAGTGCAAAAAGGTTCCCACGTGGCCTCCACCCTTAGTCTTCCCTGTTTGGCTCCGCTGCACTGGGGCAACCCTGTCTCTTACAGGGAATTAGGACCAGTGTCCTGGCCAGCACAGAAGCTCCATTTATGCTTGTGGGTGCTTTGCTCTGAAGGGCCCCTACTGCTTTCGGGTAGACGAGCAATCCTGCTGCAAAGTTCTCTCTCAAGAACCTGCTTTTTAGAAGCACTCTGGCACTGATGGCCTTCGCCTGGGTCTCCCATGGAGCAGAGAGCAAGAGAAAGCTCGATCTGGTCTCAGTTTACTCGTGAGTCCCAAGGATAAGGGTATGGATGAAGGGAAAGTGTGAGAGAAGAAAACACTGAAGGCTGGTCCTCTTGTTACTGCACTGGCTACCACTTCATCAAGAGCAGAGAGAGGCACTGGATATGTGGACAGGTGTGTTCTTGGAGTGTGGGATTGTGAGTGTGTGCAAGGGAGGACATCACGCAGCTCAGAGTAATGCACAGAGCGGGGAGAGAAGGCTCCTCCTGCGCTCCATTTCTTCTCATCTCTCCTCCCCACTGGCTACATCCCCAGGGCAGCTAGTTTCTCCATGACTCTTCTACTGTGTTGTCTGATGCTGTTGGGGGCCCTGAGGATTCCACATGCCACTCCCTTGGCGGAGCCCTTTGCCTACTACTCCCAGCAGAGCAGGGTCAGCATGTGGGGTGTGAGGGTCCTGAGACCCAGGGCTCGGTCAAACTGTCAGCGGTGGGGAAGCATGGCAATACGTGACAGAGCAGATGGTGCGTTTCTAGACTTGAGAAACAAGGCAGACTTTGAAAAAGTCTGAAAATGCACATGGCCTTTTTGTCTGCTCACATTTCAAGTTCTAGTGATCTACTGCTCAACGCAGAGCTGATAGTGAGACTATGCTGTACCCTTAAAAATGTGCCAGGAGGTATATCTTATGTTGTATTCTGATCACAAAAAATAAAGAGGACAGGAGAAAATGTTTGGAGGGATGGCTGCTTATGGCATAGATTCTTAGTGATGGTTTTGTGTGTGTGCACACATGCACACGTGCAATTAGTCAGTCACCTGGCTCTTTGCAAGCCCATGGACTGTAGCCCGCCAGGCTTCTCTGTTTAGGCAGTGTTAGTGTGTGCTTATCCCAAACTCATCAAATTACATTCATTAAGTATGTACAGCTTTCTGTATATCAATTATATATTGGTAAACAGTTTATTGTTATTATTGCTGTTGTTATTTTCAATGACTCACCTTGTAGTTAATGGAGGTACCTCATCAAAGGTCATATCTGGTTTGATTTGACCTGGAGGCAGATAGCCCTGGTTAGTTCTGTCAGGAGATGACTGCTTGGCTGCCTAGTTTGAAGCTGCCTTTCTGACCATTTCTTTCCTTTCCTGAAAGGGGAATAACAGATAAAGACCACCAGAGTAAAGATGTGAAAGCTAGGAGGTAGACTTATCTGTGAGGTCATAAAGGTCAGCAAGAGTGAACGTTGACATTCGAGGAATCAGCAAACTAAAATGGACTTGAATGGGTGAATTTAACTCAGATGACCATTATATCTACAACTGTGGGCAGGAATCCCTTAGAAGATATGAAGTAGCCATCATGGTCAACAAAAGAGTCTGAAATGCAGTACTTAGATGCAATCTCCGAGACAACAGAATAATATCTGGTCATTTCCAAGGCAAACTATTTAATATCACAGTTATCCAAGTCTGTGCCCCAACCAGTAACACTGAAGAAGCTGAAGTTGAACGGTTCTATGAAGACCTACAAGACCTTTTAGAACTAACACCCAAAAAAGATGTCCTTTTCATTATAGGGGACTGGAATGCAAAAGTAGGAAGTCAAGAAACACCTGGAGTTACAGGCAAATTTGGCCTTGGAGTCCAGAATGAAGCAGGGTAAAGGCTAATAGAGTTTTGCCAAGAGAATGCACTGGTCATAGCAAACACCCTCTTCCAACAACACAAGAGAAGACTCTACACATGGACATCACCAGATGGCCCACAGTGAAATCAGATTGATTATATTCTTTGCAGCCAAAGATGGAGAAGCTCTATACAGTCAGCAAAAACAAGACCGAGAGCTGACTGTGGCTCAGATCATGACTCCTTATTGCCAAATTCAGACTTAAATTGAAAAAAGTAGGGAAAACCACTAGACCATTCAAGTATGACCTAAATCAAATCCCTTATATTATACACTGGAAGTGAGAAATAGATTTAAAGAACTAGATCTGACAGAGTGCCTGATGAACTATGGACAGAGGTTCGTGACATTGTACAGGGATCAAGACCAGCCCCAAGAAAAAGAAATTCAAAAAAGCAAAATGGCTGTCTGAGGAGGCCTTACAAATAGGTGAGAAAAGAAGAGAAGTGAAAGAAAAGGAGAAAAGGAAAGATCTATCACCCTGAAAGTAAAGGTCCAGAGAATAGCAAGGAGAGATAAGAAAGCCTTCCTCAGAGATCAATATAAAGAAATAGAGGAAAACAATAGAATGGGAAAGTCTAGAGATCTCTTCAAGAAAATTAGAGATACCAAGGGAACATTTCATGCACAAATGGGCACAATAAAGGACAGAAATGGTGTGGACCTAACAGAAGCAGAAGATATTAAGAACAGGTGACAAGAATACACAGAAGAACTGTACAAAAAAGATCTTCACCATCCAGATAATCACAATGGTATGATCACTCACCTAGAGCCAGACATCCTGGAATGTGAAGTCAAGTGTGCCTTAGGAATCATTACTATGAACAAAGCTAGTGGAGGTAATGGAATTCCAGTTGAGCTATTTTGAATCCTAAAAGATGATGCTGTGAAAGTGCTGCACTCAATATGCCAGCAAATTTGGAAAACTCAGCAATGGGCACAGGACTGGAAAAGGTCAGTTTTCACTCCAATCCAAAAGAAAGGCAATGCCAAAGAATGCTCATACTACCACACAATTGCACTCATCTCACACACTAGTAAAGTAATACTCAAACTTCTCTAAACCAGGCTTCAGCAATACATGAACTATGAACTTCCAGATGTTCAAGCTGGTTTTAGAAAAGGCAAAGGAACCACAGATCAAATTGCCAACACTGCTGGATCATCGAAAAAGCAAGAGAGTTCCAGAAAAACACATGTTTCTGCTTTATTGACTATGCTGAAACCTTTGACTGTGTGGATCACAATAAACTGTGGACAATTCTTCAAGAGATGGGAATACCAGACCACCTGACCTACCTCTTGAGAAACCTGTATACAGGTCAAGAAGCAACAGTTAGAACTGGACATGGAACAGACTGGTTCCAAATAGGAAAAGGAGTACGTCAAGGCTGTATATATCACCCTGCTTATTTAACTTATATGCAGAGTACATCATGAGAAATGCTGGGCTGGAAGAAGCACAGGCTAGAATCAAGATTGCCGGGAGAAATATCAATAACCTCAGATATGCAGATGACACCACCCTTATGGCAGAAAGTGAAGAAGAACTAAAAAGCCTCTTGATGAAAGTGAAAGTAGAGAGTGAAAAAGTTGGTTTAAAGCTCAACATTCAGAAAACGAAGATCATGGCCTCTGGCCCCATCACTTCATGGCAAAATGACTGGAAAACCGTGGAAACAGTGGCCGACTTTATTTTCTTGGACCCCAAAATCACTGCAGATGGTGATTGCAGCCATGAAATTAAAAGACACTCCTTGGAAGGAAAGTTATGATCAACCTAGACAGCATATTAAAAAGCAGAGACATTGGTTTACCAACAAAGGTCAATCTAGTCAAGGCTATGGTTTTTCCAGTAGTCATGTATGGATGTGAGTGTTAGACTATAAAGAAAGCTGAGCACCGAAGAATTGATGCTTTTGAGTCATGGTGTTGGAAAAGACTCTTGAGAGTCCCTTGGACTACAAAGAGATCCAACCAGTCCATCCTAAAGGAGACCAGTCCTGGATGTTCATTGCCAGGACTGATGATGAAGCTGAAACTCCAATACTTTGGCCACCTGATGTGAAGAGCTGACTCATTTGAAAAGACCCTGATGCTAGGCAGGATTGAAGGCAGGAGGAGAAGGGGATGACAGGATGAGATGCTTGGATGGCATCACTGACTTGATGGCCGTGAGTTTGGGTAAACTCTGGGAGTTGGTGATGGACAGGGACACCTGAGGTGCGTGGTTCATTGGGTCGCAAAGAGTCGGACACAACTGAGTGACTGAACTGAACTGAAGGGTCAGCGTCCTTCATGGTATCTCGTTGGATCAGATGCAGAAGCTAAACACCCAGGTATTTTCTTCAGACTCAACATCTTGTGTATCCTTGCTATGTGGACCTGCAATGCTCCTCACTCTTGAGACTGACTTTTTGATTTTAGGTTGAAGTCTGTTGATGGACTGAATAAAATGCTTGGTTTTATTAGAATGTTAGCACATAAAGAGATCTTAATCCAAACCCTTCATTTGAGAGAGAAGGAGATTGAGGGATATAGAATTTCTGATTATCCCAAACATACACAGTGCTTCTCTTAGAAAATCCTTTTTTTTTCTTATTGTTTAGGAAGGAAATATACCTGCAACTTTCCCCAAGTAGCAGAGGATTAGTCAGCTGTGTGGGAAAGGCAATAATAATGAGGATATTTTGTTTTTAAATATGAAATGTATCGTGTATCTAAATATATCCCTAAGTATTAATTCTTAAATGATAAGGACATGATGTCTGAGGATTTTAAGAGGAACATAAAAGACTATGACATCCAGACGGCACAGAGTGAAACCATAGGAATGACAAAATCTCATCCCCAGGTCTTCCCAAATCATCTTTCCTCCTGGTAATGGACTCAGGACTGAGTTGGATGATTTTGAAGAAGACAAAAATCAGATAAAGCCATTCTCTTTCCAGCAAAATAGCTGCATATTTCCTCTGGCTGCAAATTCCCATCAGCCAATCCATTTTGCCAATGTCAGTATTGATAAAAAGAATATTATTCCCAACTTCTACAGTTCTAGAAAAGCAAAGTGTGTGATGTTCTGACGAATTGGTTTTTAGGGCTCTAAATTAAGTGTTTAGTACCAGTGTGTAAAATAGGATTTGATAGACCTGTGTTGATATTGCGAGACAGAAAAGAGATGAAGAGGTGGTACATGTAGGGTGCCAGCAGTAATGTCATCAATTACCAGGATCTGGAGTTTGAAAGTGATCTTAGAGGTCATCCAGATGAATCTCCCAATTTTGATGGAGATCAAAGTGAGCCTCAGAGAAGTGGCCTGATAATTAGGAACAGACACACAACAACCATTTAATTTTCGAGTCTTGAAGTCTTCTGTTTTCATTTTGGCTAGGGTGTGAACAAATAGTCATGCATAAAGGAAAAATTAATTAATTAGCAAAGAGAAAGTCTCCATCTAGTGAAAAAATAGAGATCTTTATTCTGCCCATGTTTTGTAACTTCTTTCTCAGGCTCCTTCTGTTGCATTATTTAGATGGTAGAAGCTATCTCCCTAAGAGTTGGTATATTGAATTCCCCTGCATGTGTTCTGAGAGATTGAGTTCATTTGACTGTTGATTCCTTAGTGCAGCAAGGTATCCCAGAAAGAGATGGTGAGGTAATTTAATTGAAGACCATAGCATCCATTTCAGTCCTTCTTTTCAGATACCCACGTCGTATTCCAGCATAGCCATGGTATCCTGTGGACTCAAAGTGAAAAGTCTATTATCAGAGCTCACAAACTTTATACTCATGCAGTACAGTTTTATAGCAAGGTTCAGTGATCACAAAATAGAAAGGACCCAAGTAATACACTGGAGAATGATATGACTTGAAACTGTAACCATCAGGAATAAAAGTGCGCAGATAACCACCAAGTTGTGGAAAAGAGTGTCTTGCTGAGTCAGGCTGTCTTAGCAGGAACCCCTGTGTCTCTATGTGCTGCTCTGCTCAGAATATTCTGGGCCCTGTCCTTCTGCTCTGTAAAACTCTTTTGTTGATGACTCAGCGCTTATTGATTTATATAGATCAAGTGATCTATATAAACATTGGTTTATACAGATTTCAGTTCAGTGCTTTGGGGGCTTCCTAGGAGGCTCATTGGTAAAGAATCCACCTGCCAGTGAAGGAGACCCGGGTTCAGTCCTTGGGTTGGGAAGAGCCGCTGGAGAAGGGAAGGGGTATCTTAGCGACTAAACCAATAACAAAGCTGCTGTGGTTTGTAGCAGCTTCATCTTTTAAAAAGTGCTTTTATATACACATATATGTATGACCGAGTCCCTTCACTGTTCACCTGAAACTCACATTGTTAATCGGCTATAGTCCAATATGAAATAAAAAGTTTAAAGAAAAGAAAATACAGTCAGTACATTTGCCATCACTGCTGGCTGCCTCAGGTTTCCCAGAGCTACACTTGTTGTAATAAAAACTTCTAAACTGGAAAGAAAATAAACTACACTTCCTGAAAAAAAAGGTACTTTTGGATACATTTATAGGTATATACATAGACTATGCCTACATGCACCTATATAATTACATATGAACATATATTTATATACACACACATACACAGATGAGCTAAAAGTCGGCTGTGCCGTTCTGTGCTTAGTTGCTCAGTCATGTCTGACTCTTTGCGACCCTATGGATTGTAGCCTGCCAGGCTCCTCTGTCCATGGGGATTCTCCATGCAAGAATCCTGGAGTGGGTTGCCATTCCTTTTTCTAGGGGATCTTCCCAACCGCGGCATTGAGCCCAGGTCTCCTACATTGCAGGCAGATGCTTTACCTTCTGAGCCACCAGGGAAGCCCAAGAATACTGGAGTGGGTAGCCTATCCCTTCTCTAGGAGATCTTCCCGACCCAAGAATCGAACCAGGATCTCCTTCATTGCAAGCAGATTCTTTACCAGCTTAGCTACCAGGGAAGAGAAAATAAACTAGATGATTCATTCCCTTGAGTATGTTTGAAAAATAGTAACCAAGATATTCCTTAAGTCAGGGCGATGCTGACTCCACCACAGAGCAAGTCCTAAATCATCTGTGGGAGATGACAGACGTGGCTACTGGGGCCACCACAGAGCTTGACACTTTGCAGTGAAATGACTAACTCTTACTTCCCCACACGGTGGGTTTCTCCTCTGCAATTGCAGGCCTGCCTGGAGTGTGTTCAGGTCACAGTCCCTGCCATGAGGCTGGTTATGACAGCCTGCAGGAAGCTATGTGGACTCCCATCCCTGCAAGCCCAGTCTTCACACCTGTGAACCACTGGTCTGCAGATGATGCTCTTCTGCACTGAGGAATCCCCCGGAGAGGCCACTTCCTGAAGATGGGTTTCCATTTCATTGACCTTTTCACAATATTTGTTTGGGGTCAGTCTATTTAAAAAAAGACACTGTGAGTCCCAGGGCCCCTCACTGGAGGACAGGAACATGTGCTGTGCTTTCTGGTGGCGTCAGATAAGTAACAGTGCTTGTCCTTTTAGGTGGATGCTTTGGGATAACAGTTTCCTAGGAAGAAAAGGATGAGGAGCAGAAGTCACTCACAAGTACGAGCCACAGTCTGAGGCTGTTTGAGTGGTTAGAGCCACTGTTTTAGGTCAAAAGAGGTTTCCAGGAAGGAATAAAGATAAGAGGGAATCAAGGAGGATGGGAGAGGACTGATCTGGAGCTGTGCTGGCAGTGGTCAAGCCAGGACTCATGAAGCCAGCAGTGCAGACCCGGAGTCAGCCAGCAAGGACATAAATGTGTTTGCCTCAAAGTGAGGGACTGAAAACAAACATTAAAATGAAGTTCTTATACATTTATACATATAAATGTAGATATATATATAGTGTTAGTTGCTCAGTCATGTCCAACTCTTTGCAACACCATGGACTGTAGCCTGTCAGGCTCCTCTGTCCATGAAATTCTCCAGGCAGGAATACTGGAGTGGGTTGCCTTTCCTTTCTCCAGGTGATCTTCCCAGCCCAAGGATTGAACCTACGTCTCATAAGTTTCCTGTATTGGCAGGCAGAATCTTTACCGTCTGAGCCGCCAGGGATGCACATACGTACACCTAGCTAGTTCATACATATGCAACACATGTATATACACGCATGTATATATGGCAATTTTTTTCATTGCCTTATTACTTTATAGTGTCTTATTGATCATATTTATCACTAAGTAATTCTTCATTTTTTTATATACTTGAGATTATATCAATTATCCACTAAGAAGAATGAATTAATGTACTTCTAATATTTTCTTCTTCTCCAACTCCAAACTTCTTGTGTGCAATTATTTCTCCCATGTCAGAGTTCATTGCATTTGCATTTTGTACTATGCTGTAGTCAGTGCTTTGATGTTTTGTGTGTAGATTGCAGAGACAGAGCAGAATGACAGCATTCCAGCTGTGTAAACATTATTTGTCAGAAATTCTCGTAGTGCAATTGGGCCTGTAGACTGTCAGATGCAGTTCAGCATCACCAAATCTCTGATGTTTAATGCTAAATAGCTGAGAAAAATCTCAAAGTGGTGTACTTGGTTGGCTGCTCAAAAGCCCATCACATTTTAGATTTAAAACAGTGGCAACAGTAACAACAACAAAACACAACTGTGCCTAACTGAGCCTCGTTTTGAGGAGTAGGCAATTGAAAAATAAAGGTTGTTAATACCTGTCTCCCTCTTGGTTAAGTTCTGGATGCTTTATTGTTGCCATGGAAGCTCTTCTGAGAGAAGGGGGTCCTTGATCACTTCCCTGGGATGCACATCTTTAATATCTACTGGACATTACCCACGTCCATCCCCATGACCACAGTGACTTCCTTAGTCATCAAACATAGGACTTTACACTCCACTGGGCTGAAACATCAAGACCCTGTTATGCAAGGAAGAGCCCATTGACTCCCAATGCAGGCATCTCGCTGTTACTTTGTTACTCTGTGAAGAAGAACTGAGGATTTGTGCAAACTTTTGCTGAAAGATCTCTCAGCATAAACTGACTGAAAGATCTCTTCTTCATAATGTGCTCTGAGAATCTCCTGAGGTTGTCCTGTCCCAAATCAGGATCGTGGACATGTAAGCAGTGAAAGCTGCAAAAATGCCAATATTTAATGCATTGGAGAAGGAAATGGCAACCCACTCCAGTGTTCTTGCCTGGAGAATCCCAGGGACGGGGGAGCCTGGTGGGCTGCCGTCTATGGGGTCGCACAGAGTCGGATACAACTGAAGCAACTTAGCAGCAGCAGCAGGAAAAAAAAAAATCCCATGAGGAGAGCTGGGAGAACTGGAAATGGTTAAGAAGTCAGTGCCTGTTTGTTTCTTCTCTTGTTTCAACTTATAGTCAGGAATGGAACAAACAAATAGAATTAAAAATGTCAAGGATCCATAAAGGGTCTCTTCCTTGTTCCATCAAGCAAAACAAGGCAGATGCTCCTTTTTCCATATTATAAAATGCACATTCATTTTACAAAATACAGAAAATATGGATAAGCAAAAAGACATGAAAAACCCCAACACCCACCATGCAGAGATAATCTGTTAATATTTTAATTTAATGATAATGTCCGTTGGTTTGTGCTCACAATAAGAGTCCATACTGCAGATTTTGTCAATATGGTTTTTCCCTTAAAAATGCCATTTGATCATTTTCAGGACAATATAATTTCAAATTAATAACTTAGTCCTTCAATTTGTAGTCTAATAAAAACAGGATTCTATTCTATGTATATATCATAACTTTTAACCAATACTTTATTATTGGACATTTCATGTTTAATAGTACTTAAAATGTTGTCATGTAACATTATTTTCTATACATACATTCAGCTCAGTCATGTCTGACTCTTTGTGACCCCATGGACTGCAGCATGCCAGGCCTCCCTGTCCATCACCAACTCCCGGAGTTTACCCAAACTCATGTATAT
>NW_011495053.1:2161900-2204794 GCF_000754665.1 Bison bison bison | reverse complement strand
CAAGTGGCCAAATTATTGGAGTTTCAGCTTCAGCATCAGTCCTTCCAATGAATATTCAGGACTGATTTCCTTTAGGATTGACTGGTTTGATCTTGCAGTCCAAGGGACTCTCAAGAGTCTTCTCCAACACCACAGTTCAAAAGCATCAATTCTTTGCTGCTCACTTTCTGTATAGTCCAGCTTTCACATCCATGCATGACTACTAGAAAAACCATAGCTTTGATTAGACATACCTGTTGACAGATTAATGCCTCTGCTTTTAATATGCTGTCTATGTTGGTTATAGCTTTTCTTCTAAGGAGCAAGAATTTTTTAATTTCATGGCTGCAGTCACCATCCGCAGTGATTTTGGAGCCCAAGAAAATAAAGTCTGTCACTGTTTCCAATGTTTCCCCATCTATTGGCCAGGAAGTGATGGGACCAGATGCCATGATGTTTGTTTGCTGAATGTTGAGTTTTAAGCCAGCTTTTATACTCTTCTCTTTCACTTTCATCAAGAGGTTCTTTAGTTCTTCTTTGTTTACTGCCATAAGGGTGGTGTCATCTGCATATTTGAGGTTATTGATAGTTCTCCTGGCAATTTTGATTCCAGCTTGTGCTTCATCCAGCCCGTCATTTCACATGATGTACTCTGCATATAAGTTAAATAAGCATGGTGACAATATACAGCCTTGAGGTACTCCTTTCCTGATTTGGAACCAGTATGTTCTATGTCCCGTTTTAACTGTTGCTTCTTGGCCTGCTTATAGAGGTCAAGAGGAAATAGAGGAAAACACATACATTATAGTTTCCTTAAAGAAATTCCTGTAAGTAAAAATTCTAGTTCATAAGTTTTTGCCATTTTGTTATTTATGTATTTTAAAATGACTCTTGAAATTTTACTTTTATCAATAGTTTGTTTCCATTTTTATATCCTTCCTAATGGTGGGCATTAAAAATGTTTTTTTATACAAGAAATATATTTTATTTGACTAGTTCTTGAAGCTAGTTTTAATGTAATTTGTTTTCTAGTTTTCAAAACAAAAAGTGGCATTAAAAACTTATACTTCAGCAATGATCATTACAGCATAACCCAAGAGGGGTAAAACTTTGAAATGCAGCTTTAATTTTGTGCTAATATTCCCAGTATTGTTCCTTAGCCTAATTCTTCTCCCTCACTCCCCACCTTTTTTTTTTTTGGCGTGTATGTGTGTGTCGGGGAAGGAGTGCATCACTAGGACACACAAAATTCAATACTCTCATATTCAGAAATAATCCTGTAAGTCCATCCACAGGGATGAAGCCTTATTGAATGATAAGCCTTTATTTTAAAGTTATTAGAATTCATGTTGTTTGCATCTCTTACCAGTAATGTTTGCATTTTTAAGAGACAAACAGAGGGCTTAAGCAAATGAAACTTATCAAGAACAATTAAGTTTTAGGAAAGTATTTACTCTCTAAAGCCTTATGATCAACAGTGTATGTAGCTGCAGTTCCAGGTCCCAGCCAGGCCAACCCTCTTCTGCTTTTGTTTACAGAGGAGTTGTCAGGATCTTGTGCGTGTGTGCGCTGCTAAGTTGCTTCACTCATGTCTGACTCTTTGTGACCCCGTGGACTGTAGCTGACCAGGCTCCTCTGTCCATGGGATTTCCCAGGCAAGAATACTGGAGTCGATTGACATATCCTCCTCCAGGGAATCTTTCCAACCCAGGAATCGAACCCGCATCTCCTGAGTCTCTTGCTTTGGCAGGCGAGTTCTTTACCACTAGCTGCCACTTGGGACTTGCGGTCCAATCAAATAGTCTGAACATCAGTGGGACATAGGATAAGCCAAAAAGGACAAAGCACCCATTCAGCCAGGAGTTTGAAAAATTATCCTCAGACTCTTCCCTAGAGATCTCTCTCTCTCTCTCTCTCTCTCTGGGTTATTTGGAATACCTTGCTATCCCTCATCCAGCCATGGACCACATCTAAAATACCTTGCTGTAGAGGTTGCCCTGTCTGTATTTGAATGCCACCTGGAGGGCAGGAATAATAACTCACCGAAGGAACATATTCTCTTGCAGAAAAAAAATTATTTCAAAAGTTGCTCGTATTGAGCTAAAACTACTTAATAGCATCCAATCATAAATGTAAAAGTTACATTAAGAATTAAATTACATCAGGCACTGTTCTAGCCTAGGTTCTTTGCCTGTTCCATTTAAGTTGGTTCTGAATGGGGAGGGCCGATGATCCCATTTTATAGAAGGAGAGCTGAGCCAGAGAAGGTTTGAAACTTTGTCCAAGGTTATCGCAGTTGGTGGGTGATGACTCCCTTCAAGCCCAGGTAGTCAGACTCCAGAATCTGTGTTTTTAGGCTGTGTGTGCTATACTGCTTTCACGCTTTAGGTGCTTCAGGGAGGGCTTTCCAGGCGGTGCTAGTGATGAAGAACCCCCTGGCCAGAGCAGGAGACGTAAGAGACCCAGGTTTGATCCCTGCGTCAGGAAGATCCCCTGGAGGAGGGTGTCACTACCCACTCCATTTTTTTGCCCGGAGAATCCCATTGACTGGAGCCTGGCAGTCTAGGTTCTACAAGGTCGCAGAGTCAGACACGACTGAAGTGACTTAGCACATACACACACGTGCTTCAAAGACAGACCTAATAAAAATATCTGTTCCTTAGGAACTGATGATTGCAATCTTCATTAAAGCATGGGATGTGGCACTGTCACCAGCGTGGGGACAGAAGATCATCACAGATGAGCGAGGCAGAACTTCTGAACATGTGAAAGGAGTGTCAGACCTGATTCTGCCCTTGGCTTCCTGACTCGGTAGTTCTGAATGACATGGTTGATTCACTAGCTTCTGGAACTGTGTATCAAGGCTACCTGATGAGCTTATAACCAGGGCAGATTATTAAATAGTATGTCCTGGAGACACTGATTCTGCAGACCCCGGCCTGGGTCAGGAATCTGCATTCTTACCAAAGCTCCCTGTGTGAATCACATGGACTCTGGTTTGGAAACCACAGAATTTCCTAACTTGTTCTTTCTCAAATTATGGTTCCCAGAGAGCAGCATCAGCATCATCTGGCACTTGTTAGAAGTACAAATTCTTTGTCCCCCGCTTGGACTTAAGGATTGTGGAAAGCTGTTTTAACAGACCCTGCAGGTGACCCAAATGCTTGTGAAAGTTTGAGAACCTCTGCCCTAACTTAACTTTACATCAAATCCTCAGGAAACACACAGTGTTAGTCTAGACAGCAACTCCCTAGAGAATAATATCAGTGCTCAAACGACGTTCAACATAATCTTGTATTACAGCTTTTTCTGATTTTCTTTTTTAAATCATGCTTCAATATTTGTTCCCTCTGTGTAAAAAGGAAACCAGGTTGCATATATTTCTCCAGGGTAAAGTGAAGAGCAAAGAAAACCTGCTTTGCTAGAGGATGGAAAAAATCAGTAGAGCTGTTTCTGAATCATCCCTGAATTATTCAGTCCTTATGGATAGAAGTTATCCTTTTGGTAAAATTTCTTTTTTTATTTATTATTAAAATTAAATGACACTTGCAGTATTAGGCGCCATTTATCACTCTTTTTCTCTAAGCCAGGGTATTATAAACTCTTCACAAATACTAATTAGTCTCCTTTCCATTTTGGCGAGGTTGAGGTCAAGGATGTAGCCTTCATTGTACGTGGGATAAAATGAAGGCAGGTGAACAATTGTCTCCCATTTGTATTCACTTGCCAACAATTCAATAACAGTGTTCTTTCCATTTTTAGCTGCCTGTATAGTAACACATACTTGACTTTCAGTTACTAATTTCTTATATTTTTGAAAGCATTCATTTGTAATTAACCTTTGGACACATTTTAGTGTGTCATTTGGGCTTACAGCTCATAATAGGTTGTACCTAAGAGTAAAATACTGTTTTGTGCAGTAATTTAAAATAAATTATTTTAAATTATTTGAAAGTCTTATTTGAAAAAGACTTATCAATTGTCAGTGACCTTTGATCATTTATCATATAATCAGCATGGACTTTTTAACAAACAAAAGGCCCTTCTAATCATCCAGTGAAAAATCAAAGATGCCAGCATTCTAATAGTCAGAAATTTTAAGTGTTTTCCCTAAGTATTTCCTTATTATCTAGTTTTCGGTACTATTAATGTACAGTGCTACACTGAAAACTTAATGCATGTTAATAAATCTACATACAATTATACATCCTCAGCTATTAATAGATATATAAATAAGTGGGTGGATAAATAATAGATAGATGATTGATAAATTGACCAATAGATGGTGGATAGAGCTAAACTTGGAGAAGGCAATGGCACCCCACTCCAGTACTCTTGCCTGGAAAATCCCCTGGATGGAGGAACCTGGTGGGCTGCAGTCCATGGGGTCGCTGAGGGTCAGACATGACTGAGCGACTTCACTTTCACTTTTCACTTTCATGCATTGGAGAAGGAAATGGCAACCCACTCCAGTGTTCTTGCCTGGAGAATCCCAGGGACGGGGGAGCCTGGGGGGCTGCCGTCTCTGGGGTCACACAGAGACGACTGAAGCGACTAAGCAGTAGCAGCAGCAGCAGAGCTAAACTTACCATTTCACAATGTTTATTGGGTATAGAGTACGTGTGTGTTGGTGTGTGCGTGTGTGTAAAAGTTCCAGGTCAACTACTAATTAGATATGCATTTCTGGACCCTAATGCTAAGTTCAAGTCAAGGTAGTTAAATTAATTTATTTGGGCTTAAACCACTCTTCAAACTGGCAAGGTTTCTCTGGGATTTTCAAGTAATTTCCTGAGTTGTGTCAAGTCTGCTTGCATCCATGGTTTCTACTGGTTTTGATTTTTCAAAAACCGTCTTATCATGGAGGCTCTTCCTTTTTAAAAAATTAATTTATTTTTAATCTGAGGATAATTGCTTTACAATATCGTGTGGGTTCCTGCCATACAACCATGAGTCAGCTGTAGGCGTGCACATGACCCCCGTCTTGAACCTTCCCCGACCCCGCCACCTGGTTTGGGCTCCCTGAGTCACATGGCAGGCTTCCCTGGCTGGCTGCTTTACATACAGTAATGTGTATGTTTCCATGCTATTCTCTCAATCCATTCCACCCTCTTCTTTCCCCAGTGTATCCACAAATCTGTTCTCTATATCTGTGTCTCTGTAGCTGAGAAACTCCTCTCTGCATGGATTCATGTGATTGACTTTTATTCAGCATCCATGATTGACCATCCACTGTGCAAAGTGCTGAGCATGAAGAGATCCAGAGAGACCAAGCTATGGTTTGTTCAACCACCATCAAAAATCAAGCCCACAGACTGAATTTCTTTTCCATAGTTCATCCTTTCTGGCTCTTGACTTTATCCATGTTAGTGATGTGGCATTAATGTGTGTGGTTGCTTAGGAGCCAGGCTGCACTTTCCCACCCCTCAGTTCTATGACCTTGGACTTCCCACATACTGTCTTATGTAAAATGAGGATGATAGCAGTAGCTACTCAACAGGTCGTTTAGGGATTTGCTGAACTAGCGCATGCAGCACTCTCACCGAAAGCTCCAGGAGGGTTTTGTGAACATGGCCGTGGCTATTATCCTGTGAGGAAGCCTGGGCATGGGTGACACATGTGCGTGGAGGACCAGGCTGCTGGCTGCACTGAGCGCCCCCGTCTGCTTGCTGCCCAGGCTCCTGTAAGCCATCCTTTCAAGCACTCTGCTGCCTTGCTTCCCCAGAGGAGGTCCCCCCAGGTCTTCCTTCTAGAATGCACATTTGTTTTGTGTTGTTTTTGGAGAAGTGCTGGTGGATTTACACTGATTCTGGGAGGCTGGTTTGGGCAGGGTTGGGGGAGCAGATTTTTCCTAGTGAAAGTGTTAATGGCTGAGTCAGGTTTGACTCTCTGTCATCCCATGGGCTGTAACCGCCCCCAGGCTCCTCTGTCCATGAAATTTTTCTCCAGGTGAGAATACTGGAGTGGTTTCCACTTCTTCCTCCAGGGGATCTTCCAGACACAGGGATGACACCCAGGTCTCCTGATTGCAGGCGGATTCTTTCCCATCTGAGCCAGCAGGGAAGCCACCTGCCTCACATTTTTTCCCCCTAGCAAGCAGACAAAAGGCAGCACGCATCCTGGTCCCTTTACCTCACATGGTCAAATTCTCTAAAAAGGGAGAGTCACCATCCTTAAAGTCCACGTATTTCTATTCCCTCTGTTTCATAGATGATTTCCAAATTATGCTTTGCCAGTCATGCTGAAATAGACGAGCTCCTTGCACTGACACTGCAGCGGTTCTAAGGTATGCCCAGACCACCATCTCCTTTCATGCATCGCAGGAAGCTCCATTTTAACTCCTGAGGAGTCCATCTTCACCGGCTCAAACTGTGAGGAAGGAGAATTGCTGGGCCCGGCTCTTGCTGGGGAGACAACTCCCACAGGTGGGCGGGAAACCTGGGGAAGGCAGAGCGCATTTGTCTCCGGATGCAGCGAATCTGAATTTCAAAATGAAAACATCTTAAGGCAAACTGGGAGGAGGGAGTCGCATTTGGCTTCAGTTGTAAGCCCGGAGTTAAGGCTCCTGAGCAAGTCCATCCTCCCCGGGTTCTCCCTGCGAGGGCCCCTGCCTGGGCGCTGCTTCCCTGGCCGGTGTGGCCAGGGTCACCACAGCCCTTCACACACTCTGCACTCGCAGCGATAGCCGTGGGAAGGGAGCTGTCAGCCCTGCGAACAGGGATGCCCCACTGCAGAAATTAATTAACAAGTAAGCTGTTGTAGCCATGCATTCTGGGAAACAAACTCACTCAGAAGGACAATGCAGATAGTGGAGTGCAGTTTATTACACCGGCGGGCCCAAGGCAGAGTCTCCTCTTAGCCAAGGACACTGAATAGTTTTTGTGAAAACCTTATATACCTTAAGTGTACATGCTCAAACCCACCTCCCCAAATTCCTTGAAACTAGTCTGGACAAGGTAAAAGAGAGATACGATCAAAGTTAACCCATGATTCATGTGTCATAAGCCTAGGTAGCTAAACAGTGGACATGTATCAATAGGCCTGTGGTCATACCCGGATAAGCATAATGGGATTTACGACTTTGTTCTGTTACAGAGATAATTAGCATAATCTTTTAGGCAAGAAAGGGTCTAGGTAGGAGCCCTGGGGCTCTTCCATGTGGGGGTCTGGTTTTCCTTTGGTGTGCTGCTTCCATAGATACTGGGCATATAGCTCAAAGTCCACGGTCCGGCCCAAGACGGAGTCCTGCTTTCAAGACGGAGCCTGTTCTGTCTGTTTCCTCCTTCAGGTGAGCATGCCCTGCTTCCCACAGAGTCATCCTTGCCGACTTGACTCAAACCATCTCCCCTTTTCACCAGGCTGCATACTCGTTTTGGAAAACTACGGTCCATGTAGGTAAGACTGCAGGGACAGGTGTGAACTTCCCGAACCTGCTGCTTTCTGACGCCTCCATGTGAGAAGTGCATGAAAGTTAGACTTTTCTCTTTCCCCTCTTCTGAGAGAAGAACAATATTTGAGTGGCTCATCATTTTTGATTGTGGTTCCATCAGGGCTTTTATTTGGGCTTTCATCGACTCATAGCTCATTTCATCCTGGCTGATGAGGGATGGGGGAGTGGTGACAGGATTCTGCAACGTCCCTGGTGGGAGGTTGTGGGAAACTGCTTCTTAACTGATTAGGACACACCATTCCCTAAGCCCGACCTCCTGTCCTCACGGCCTCATCGTCCTAAATACTTTTTCCTCTCATCTCACTGGGTCTGGGTGACCCCCACAGGCAGGGGGCAGGTGACATGGTAACTGAGCAGGTCTGGAACCAAAGTTTGGAGTCTCAAAAACTTGTTCAAGGTCATACAGCTGATGAGGAAACCTCCTTGATTCCTAAATGCTTTTGTGTACACTTTGCTCTAAAACGTCTTTTGCTTTGTTTCTGCATGAAAATTTTTTTGTTAAACTGTAAGACACCCTTTCTCTGAGTTGATCCTGCCCACCCCCATCACCACTTTCCATTTATTTTTGGTCTTGTCTCCTTGATATTTGTCTTTCTGGCTGTTTTCTCTAAATTGATGATCTGCAGTTTGTATGGCATCGAAGTCCTTTTATTGCATTCCCTCTCCCCCAACTCCAAGAACTTTGTCTTGTGGAATGTCTCATATTCTAGCCAGAGGGGTTAATTAGGAACTATTGATATTTTCATTTTAAATATTTAATCATGCATAATGATATATCTATCTAACCACACTTAGTGGAAATCACTCTGGTAAAAGGTTTGGTCTAGCCTGTGGAACTCCAGATTCCTTACTCATCAGAGTTTTTATTATTGCTTTACTGTGTTGAACATTCCCTGTATATACCTGTTGATATGGGTCATTGCATTGTGTACGTTAAACTTATATGGTGTTATCTGCCATTTATATCTCAATAAAGCTAGAAAAATATTAACAGAGGAAAAAGAGGTTTGTAAAATACTGTGAATAAATCAAAGATCCACATCACAGAGTCCGAAGTTTCCAAAGAATTTGAGACGATGGCTATATAAATTTCATTCTGCATTTGGTTTGGTTTTCTTTGCGATGTAAAATGAAGTCCTTTCTGTGGAGCCAGCCTTGCCTGTATCATCTTCATAGCATCCTCTCCTTTCTTCTTCCTTGGCTTGGCTTGTCATCATGCCAACCCTCTCTCTGTTGATGTCTTCACCTCTGTCCCCCATCTTCCTCTGTGTGTGGTCCACCCTCCGGCAGCACCAGTATTATATAAAATGGAAGATTAATTATTTAAGGACTGTTTATCACAGTCTACTCTGGGAGCTTGCAATTCACATCCGTACTTTTACTATCCCAGTTTTTACCTATGTCAACGCCCTTTCCTTTACGCTGCAGACCTCTGAAGGGTCTTTCTTAAGGCTGGTTTGTTTATCAGTTATCTGTTAGGAGCCCGGCTGAGCATCCCCTTGTGGCAGAGTGAGTGGCAACCTCATCCGCCTTGTATTACCTGGAGGACAGAGCTGGTGTTCTGTTTATCTCTGTGTTCTCAGAATCCACTGTGGCTTTGTTTGCTCAGTAAGAATTATTGAACTGAATCCTTACTGAGGTATTACTTTTCTCATGCATGTTTGAATTTTAATGGGAAACTCAAAGGGAAAAGGAGAAAGAAAGAGGAACGGGAAGGAAAAAGAGGCAGAAAGGAGAGAAAGATGTTGGCTTAAGGACTGATGCACTATGGTTTTAAGGAATTAATGGTAGAATTTATATCAGGGGATGTTTTAGGGAGGGCACTTATCTTTTTAAAAGATCGTCTATATTGATGTAGCTGTGTTTGCTGTAATTGCTCAAAACCTAAATTCTTTCTCTTTTAAACGTAAGTTGGTGAATTCTTATGGATGTTCATCAGTGATGCACAGTAAGATGAAATCTCTCGTATTCTAGGGAAGAAGAGAATAGCATTGCTCTTGGCCCATCTCAGAAATCTCAGAGGCCCCTGTGATATCAGCGAGGTGTGTGAGGACCACTAATAGATTTATGCATTATGTAATTTTCACCTTAAGAGATTCAGTACAAATGAATGTTTTGGAAACAGAATTCGAATATTAGCTCCAATTCAAAGTTCCTATATAATCTGGGGAAAGTCTGACAACAGTTCTTTTTCAGTTTTCTAATCTGCAAATTAGAATGAGGCAGCATAGGTCAGGTGTTCTGGATTCTCAAGGCATTGCACTTTCTAGATGGATTACTAACAAATAAAGGGTTTTATATACAAAATCTTAATGCATTGAGAATTATTTGTTGAACCCTTATTCTAAGCATTGCCTGGAATCCAGAAATCAATCAGGCATGGATCTTGCCCTGAGGGAGACTTATATACTAAGGAAGATTTTGTTTTTAATGTAGATAAATACTGGTAACTGAGTGTATCCCATTTTAATTAGAGAGTTTAGTTGTTGTTTAGTCAATATGTTGTGTCTGACTCTTTGCAACCTCACGGACTGTAGCCCGCCAGTCTCCTCTGTCCATGGGATACTCCAGGCAAGAGTACTGGAGTGGGTTGCCATTTCCTTCTCCAGAGGGTCTTCCTGATCCAGGGATCGAACCCGTGTCTCCTGAATCTCCTGTATTGGCAGGTGGATTTTTTTACCACTGAGCCACCTGGGAAGCCAAGACAGTTTAGGGGAGGTGATATAAGGGCAATGAGAAAAAAAGATTTTCCATGGATTTGCAGAGTTCTTCTGAAATGTTTTTGAGAGGGTACTAGAAGATGGGTGGAATTTGAGCAATGGAAGTTGGCGGGAGAAAAGTGTATAATGACACAGAAACAGCATAAACAAGATCTGAAGATGGGAAAATGTGGAGTTTGTGAGTATGTGAAGCATGGACCACAGTCCTGGGCTTCACAGGGGATGGTACAGAGTGAGAGGAGCCCCGGGTGAGTGTTCATAGTGGAATTTAAGATCCCCTGTTAGAAGGTTAATCAGACCACAGGAAAGGAAGTGTGCTAGTGATGGAAAAAGTGTAGGTGAGTCATTAGAGTGCCCTAAAGAAATGACAGGCATTGTGAAAAGACGGGAGAAAATGGGTGGGTAGATTACTGAATAAATGAGAGTGTCACTAACTTAGGATAAATGAGTGATCATGTAAATTAACAGCAGGACTTGCCATACAAATATTCTAGACCTATAAAAGTTTTCCTTCCCTTTAAAAAAAAAAATATATATATATATACACATATATATACACACACACACACATACACTTCTCCCTGTTTGGAAGAAGTCCCTGATATAACAAGCCAGTTTGAGTTCATAATGCGGCAAATCCGTGCATGAGAATTTGGGGTACTCAGCAAAACTGGTAAATTATTAGAACAACTAAGCAAAAGAAACCACTTTTTAATGAAAACCTTAGGGAATTGTCCTCAGAATTGTGCACTGATTTTGGTTTGAAGCAGTGCCATCATTTTTGTTTTTTTTTTTTTTTCGATTCTTTATTAAAATGTGTTTACATTTCCCATTTTAAATACCTGTGCATCCCATAAATTATTTTTCTCCCTTGGAAGATACTGTACTCCCAGCTGAAATTCTTCTGAAACTGATAACTAGAAGACTGAAGAGCTAGATCTAGTAATAGCTGAAGTTTCCAAACTTTATCTTAGATGAATTTTCAGTCTTTTGGGTAGGTCTACTTTTTATTTTTCTCTCTTGCACTGTTACACAAGTCAGATTATTTCAGTGCCCCCTTTAATGTATAATGAACCAGCATACAAATCTATAAATGTTGCTTTTTGATTAGACAATAGCTATTTGATAAGAATGAGAAAAATGAGGAATAAATGAGGAGTAAAGCTGCCCTCCTAGGTGACACTAATCTGTAATTGTTACTTTGCTGAAAAGGGAGCCAGTGGGAATCTTAAGATGAAGATCAACTTTGTTTCCATCTCTATGCTTGTATCTTCACATTCCTAGCTCAGAAATGTATTCGGTTTTCAGTTTAATTTTCATTAATTTGACACATTGAATTTAAATTCCTTTTAAACAGAATATGATGAAAATAGAGCACATGTATAGTGGGAAACAGGGCAATATATAATTTAAATGTCAGGGTGGGGAACACATGTATACCTGTGGCAGATTCATTTTGATATATGGCAAAACCAATACAATATTGTAAAGTTAAAAAATAAAATTAAAAAAATAAATGTTAATAATATATATTTTTAAAGATGGGTAAGGATAGTTGTACATTTCTATCAAATGCTGGTTCTTGATGAAAAGTCAAGTTAAAGAGAGGAGAATGAGGAGACCACCAGAGATTCTCAAAGACTCTTATAGATATTTGCAAGAATGTTCATGTTTCTTGACATTGTTCTCATATTAAAAAAAAATAAAATTAGAGGTCTACTGTAAAAAAATAATTTCTATAAAGTAGAAAGTTTCCCCCAATTAAAAACAATTAGCCAGTTATGTACCATTCCAATCTTTTCATGTATATTTATAAATAACTCAGTGTTTGATTCATATAGATCAATTTCGATTGCTATTACCAATTCTATTATTCTGTCAACATATATAACTGTTTTTTAACCCAATTTGGATCATAGCATAGTGAAAGGGAAGTGAAAGTATCGACAGTGTTAGATGGCCAGTTGTGTCTGACTCTTTGTGACCCCGTGGACTGAAGCCCACCAGGCTTCTCTGTCCATGGGATTCTCCAGGCAAGAATACTGGATTGGTTAGCTATTTCCTTCTCCAGGGGATCTTCCTGACCCAGGGATTGAACCCAGGTCTCTGGCATTGCAGCCAGATTCTTTACAGTTTGAACCACCAAGGAAGCCCCATTAGGAAGCCCCTAGCAGTAAAAGTAAATTCAAGTGGGCCAAGGCATACATGGAGAAAAAAGAAGCTTTTTTATAAAACAGATTAATACAAAATACTCAAATTTGAATATAAGTGGTATAATTTCACTTATATATTCCATTGGAAATATTTTAGTAGGAAATACCAGAGATCATAAAGAATGATCCTTAAATTATCATGCCTATTATTATTTGACCTGTTAACTCATTTTGTAATGTTTGATGTACATCATTCTTTATCCGCATACACATCTACCTTATTCTTCTCAGCGGCTGCATAAAGTACCATGATATTGCTGGATTTCCCAGGTAGCACAGTGGTAAAGAATCTGCCCGTCAATACAGGAGATCCAGGAGCCACGGGATCGATCCCTGGGTTGGTAAGACTTTCTGGAGGAGGGCATGGCAACCCATTCCAGAATTCTTGCCTGGAGAATCCCATGGACAGAGGGGCCTGGCAGGGCTACAGTCCGTGGGGTCGCAAAGAGTCAGACAGGACTGAACACGCACTGGCTGTGCACTGTGATATTGCTGAACTGTATTTTAGCCATTGTTTTATTGAGAAAACTTAGATTTCTGAGTGCTAGTATGAATGGCCATTCAATGTAATTAACGCACATGTTTATTTTTCCACATGTGTGCTACTGAGGATGGATTTTGATGAGTACTACCAAAAAAAAAAAATTCCTACTACAGCAAATAACACTCTTTGTATTTGGTATGAGAGGGGTATTGTCTTGATGTCAGTAATGTAAAGCCTTTTAATGTTTGTTGAATTCACCAAACTTATCAATAAAAACTGATTTTATTGTTACATTCTTCTGTAATTCCTTCTGTCATGTTCAATGGACATGATTCTCTTTCTGAGAAATGCTTGTTCATTTGTTTTGCCAATTTTTTTCCATCCATGTTGATTTTTTTGTATTGATTTTTAGAAGTATTTTCTATGTTGTGATTTTAAGAATGCTAAGAATTTGCCTGGCATGTAAGATATTTTAGTATTGGCAGTTATTCTGGCCCCATTGCTTGTCTTTGTATTTGTTTATATCATTCATAACTTCATAAAAGTGTCTTGAATATGAGGAAGATTGTCCAAGTTTAGGAAAAAGCGTGAGCTGAGGCTTGATAATATAATGACTATGCAATTTCTACTATTATAGGAAGAATAGAAAAATAAACCAATATGACAGATATAAAGTAAAACATTTGTTCCCTTATTCCGTAAGTAGTATATATAAAATAAATTAAAAAACCCAACATTCTCAATATTTCAGATTTGTTTTACTTGTCTGAACACATATAAGCAAAAATATAATCTGTATTCAAAATGCTAATTTGGCCTTTAAAATCTGACTGTATTAATTAGGATGAATTAGAGTGACCTTGTCTGTCAGACCTGACATTTAATATGTATGACAATTAGATTTAAACCCAGTTGACTGATGAAAACATTAGCACACAGTAAAATGGTTTGAAACAAACACTCTTCTAGCTTTGTGCTCAGGATCTTGACTGTCGCTGCATACCTTACAGAATTGTTTCCATACTCTAATCATACTCATATGTTAGCAGTTACAGTTGAAATACATAGCAGAGATCTTTTCACATCGTATACTCTAAGAGGACTTCTGGGGTGCGTGAAATGAACATTTAGGCTACGTATTTTTTCACTGGGCTTCCCAGATGGCGCTAGTGGTAAAGATTCTGCTTGCTAATGTAGGAGACACAAGAGACATGGGTTTGATCCCTGGGTTGAGAAAATCCCCCGGAGGAGGGCATGGCCGCCCACTCCAGTATACTTGCCCGGAGAATCCCATGGACAGAGGATCCTGGTGGCTGCAGTCCATGGGGTCACAGAATTGGACATGATTGGGCACACAGTCATTCATTAGGTAATTTATGTTATAGGTTATAGTCTAGAAATTTTTCTTCATCCATATAATATACTATAGAATCCTAGAACTGGACATGAAAGGAGATTTACCCTATCTTTTAAAAAAAATTCACCAGTGATAAGGCAACAAATCCCTTCCTATAAAGGACAGAAATCAGGTGGGAGGAAGAGACATACGCACAATGAGGTGTTCTGGTTCAAGAGACGTCTTGAAATGTCAGGTCCGACTGTCAACTCTTCGCCTTCTAAGTGTAGAAGCTCAGTCTTTCCCAGTCTCTTCAGAGCTCCCCAAATAGATAAAATAAGATAGCAGGAAAACTGCTGTGCTATTTGTGATCTCCTGACAGTTTAAAATATTACATGATAAGCTAAATTTCATGTGAAATTAGGATTACTTTGTGAGTATCAGACTAAAGATATTTAGCTGAAATAGCGTGAAAGCAAATGCCTGTAATTCTGACACCTTGGTGTTCCTGCTGTTCACTAAAGAAACACCAGGCAGGGTCCACAGCCCCAGCTACCTTAGATCTGCTCATCACAGGTGGGAAGTGTAATGGTCCTCACTGCTCCAGATTCTGAAGAATATATTCTTACTACAGTGACTCCATCTCACCCTTAGGGATTAGGGTCCTAAAACCTGCTGTGGGTAAATAATTTGAGGAAAAAAATGTTTTTCTTTTTAAATGGGGCTCAGAGGACAGTATATCACAATCAAATGTAGTAAAACCCTAATATTAAAAGATAATAATTAAATAAAGCAAAAGAATAGCATTTCTTCATGTTAAATTAGTAAGATTAGGAGCTCTGCCATTAATTATGTCTAGGGCAGAGAGCCAGTGGGAATTTGCTGTATGACACAGTGAACTCGTACCTGATTCTCTATGACAGCCTAGAAGGGTGGGATGGGATGGGAGGTGGGAGGGAGATTCAAGAGGGAGGGGACATATGTATATCTGTGGCTGATTCATGTTGATGTACGGCAGAAACCACTACAATATTGTAGAGTAATTATCCTCCAATTAAAAATAAAATGCAATTAAAAAACTGTGTCTAGGGCATAAGGAAACATTTCCACTGTGGTACAGAAACTATTACCTAAAAGAACCGTGCCATAATTACTAGCTTTTGACAAGTTGTCAGTAATTTCGCTTTTTTATTTGTGCCTGGGTGAACAATACTTATCTACCTCAGAGGCTGATTATGAGTTTCAAGTGAAATGCTTCATGGAAGCACAGAGAAGTTCTCAGTAAAAGTTAGCTATTACTGATAGCTTATTATTATTATCTCATTATTTTAAAAAACTTATTGATGTCATCTTTATTCTTTAATATGGACCATGGACACATGCAAGAAAGCTCTTTGTAGAGTAAGAAATTTCCTCTTTGGAAAGTCTCTGCAGTTGTGTGTCATTAAATTCTGCAGAAATTTGAATTGTAACCCCAATTTTTCTGGCCTTCTTCTTCCATGTTGTTAGTTGAATGTCATTAAAGTCAGCTCCAATGGATACAAACCCAGTCCTCTGGTTTGTCATGTAGGGGGAACACTTCTTTTCAATTACATCTGTTTTCCAGTTTTCAACTTGAATTAAGTCCTGCCAAAAATCACTGCAGATGGTGATTGCAGCCATGAAATTAAAAGACACTTAACTCCTTGCAAGGAAAGTTATGACCAACCTAGATAGCATATTCAAAAGAAGAGATATTACTTTGCCAACAAAGGTCTTTCTAGTCAAGGCTATGGTTTTTCCAGTGGTCATGTATGGATGTGAGAGTTGAACTGTGAAGAAAGCTGAATGCTGAAGAATTGATGCTTTTGAACTGTGGTGTTGGAGAAGACTCTTGAGAGTCCCTTGGACTGCAAGGAGATCCAACCAGTCCATCCTAAAGGAGACCAGTCCTGGGTGTTCATTGGAAAGACTGATGCTGAGGCTGAAACTCCAATACTTTGGCCACCTGATGTGAGGAGTTGACTCATTGGAAAAGACCCTGATGCTGGGAAAGATTGAGGGCAGGAGGAGAAGTGGACGACAGAGGACAGGATGGCTGGATGGCATCACCAACTCGATGCACATGAGTTTGGGTGAACTTTGGGAGTTGGTGATGGACAGGGAGGGCTGGCGTGCTGCGGTTCATGGGGTTGCAAAGAGTCGGAGACGACTGAGATACTGAACTGAACTGAACTGAAGGTGCAGATTGTGTTTCTACACTCTCATTCTGGACAGAGTGTCCCTCACAGCCCGTCTCTCCCGCAGAGTGTAGGCGGCACGTTTAGCAGCAGATCGCCTCTGCATTTGCAAGGTGCCTCCCTGCTGGAGTCCAGCCACGTTCTTTGCTTTGGTTTCATGTGTATGAAGACACAGCCACGGAGTTACCTCCATTTCTCTGTCTTCCATCAACTCTGATCTGTGAGCACTTCACAGGTTCAGAGCTTCTCTGACTAGGGTCTTTTCTTTTTTCTGGAAAAGCCAGGATTTTTCTCCTAGGCTATTGCATCATGGTTCCTTCTTGATGTATCTTTACTTGTGGAACGCCTCTGTGCTGGTCTTCAGGTCACTTGTCATAGAGCTGCTCTGTAAGTAGTTGTGGTTTGGGCTGCCCCTGGGCGGGGAGCCCAGCCTTTCTATTCCTGTGGGAGCTTTCTTCTCTGTAGGTCTAGAAATGCTGGCACTTTGGTTTTCCTATACTGAGATCACCGTGCAAACTGAAAGAGGGTTCTGTTGTCATTGTATTTTTGGTCTTCTGCTTCATCTTAATCTAAGATGGCAATGAGTCTCATCTAGATGAGACTTGAGTCTTGACTCTCGTAATCCTATTGGCCAGGGCTGCCAGAGCATCCTATGAGGATTCTGTAGCTGGATGTGGATACAGTGGGAAATAGAATGGCCTTTGATAAGTCATCAAGATAACAGCTTATACTCTCTGTATGGTAACTCATATCATGACTATTTTTGTTTCTGCCAGAAAAATTTTTTGACTCTAAGATAATCTTTCAAGACAGTCTCCCATGTGTTGATTTTACAGTTCAGTTTTCAGAGTTTTGAAGATATTACTTCTAGTCCTTAAAAAAATAATCAATTAATTAATGTATGTGAAAGTATTTTATAAGCTACAAAGTACAGTTTAAGAGCTATGATAATAATTCTATTTCTTGAATCTCTTCACAAAGAAGAGATGTGTACCATGATGATTCTAGTTGTCATCTGTAGGTGTATATTCTATTTTGATGGACATAGACAGTTTAAAGTTAGACTGTCTTTAAGATAAAATCTATGCTAGTCTATCGTAGACTGTCCTTTACAGAGTTATTCCCATTGTATCATTATAACTGACAAATTTTGATCATCAGAAGGCATTTTGGTATTTGAAAGCTTTAAATCTTTGTGAGTAAACAATATGAACAAAACTAAATAAAAGTTTGTTTACTAAAGGCTGTAACACCCTTCCTAATAGGGATTCCCTGTGGCTCAGATGGTAAAGCATCTGCCCGTGATGTGGGAGACCTGGGTTCGATCCCTGGGTCGGGAAGATCCCGTGGAGAAGGAAATGGCAACCCACTTCAGTACTCTTGCCTGAAAAACTCCATGGATTGTCTGCTGAGGAGCCTGGTAGCCGTCAGTCCATGGAGTCGCAAAGAGTCGGACTCGACTGAGTGACTTTCACTTCACTTCACTAACACCCTTAAGTAGCACTATAGCTGTTTGAGATATTTGCTTCATTCAAAATTGTGTTTAGGTGGATAGATAGGTAGATGGTGTGGAACTTCTATTCCCTTTTGCCTTGTGACAATTTTTTAGAAAACACAATTCATATTGTTTTGTATTATTTTGTAAGATCTCATATAATCTGAATTGATATTGTTATTCTTACTTGAGGACACACATTTGAATAAAGAGTTCGATTTTAGGCAGACAGTCATACTGAGGCTATGTCTGCTTCATTAAGAACTCACTTCTTAATATAATTCTAAGAAATAAAATGTCCCAGCTTTACCGTCAGATTATAAAGTACCCTTACTTAGCTGCTCCTGAATTATTTTACCTCATGGCAGGAATCTGTAAACTAGTTTTGAGTTTAAAATGCAAGCCTTTCTCAAAGCTTTCTGCCACATTGTATAAAACTACCAATTAATAAGATCGACTTTCCCCATGGATCATAAATCACTACCAAATTGACAATGGATTTTATTCACCTTTGTAGCTTCTGTGCTCCTTGGAGTAAATTAAACTGAGTTTATCTATCAAAGCCTTTGATCCTGGAGACAATTCATCCTGCTTATCTCAGGACACTTTGCCTTTTTTGGAAAATTCATCTTCTTTGCATGTTCTTCTGTAACTTAGAAAAGGCCCTAACTTAAATCCCAAGATCTGGGTTCGTGCCTCACTCTTCCCAGAGGCAGAGGCTAGAATGATGATGGGGGGTATCCGTGGTGCCCTCTGGAGATTTCTGTCTGCATCACTTACCTGGACAGTGCCACGTCATCCTGGGTATCTGGAACTGACACTTTATGACTTTGTCCTTCAGAGTAATCTTTGAAGGGAAATTTTGTCACGAGTGTCTCTCTCTTTTTTAAACATCTCAATGGCATTTTTTGTTGTGTTTGTTTTGCAATATGTTTGAACAGTGAATACACAGCAGAAACCAGACATACAAATGACTCTTCTCCTAAATATAATTGTTTAAACTGTGTGTATGTTCTTTCAAAAAATCATAGTGTGTCTGGGCAAAGACCAATCCGTTGCAAGTACAGTGACAGCTCTTGCTGAAGATGCTGCTGTGAGAGCATTTTAGTCTGGAGGCATGAGCATTGGTTGGGCTCACGGTAGGATTCTCTAAGGCATGGTGCATTTCTACAGTGTCAGACTCTTGCCGGTGCCTGCCACATGGCCAGTAGGACTGTATGTCTAAGATACACATGCACCTGTACACGTATGTGTGCATGCACACACACGCTATTCAGTCAATATTATGACTTTTTTATTGAGATAATTTGTTAGAGCCTTTAAGATAAATGGTAAAATTGAGGGAAAGGCAAAGAGATTTCCCATATATCCTCTCTCCCCACACACGCACAACCTCCCCGCTTCCCAGTATCCTTCAACTGATGATCAGTTGTAGTCGATGAACCTCCACTGATACGTCGTCATCACCCCAAGTTTCTAGTTTACCTTAGTATTCACTCTTGATGTGTTTGGACAAATATACAGTAACATATATCCATCATTACTATGTCTTGCAGCATAGATTCACTGCTTTAAAAACCCTCTGTGTTCTGCCTGTTTATCCCTGCCTGGGATCCCCAATCTCAGCCACTGTGTTAAGTCCATGATTTAATAAGGGAAGTTTGTTGGGGAAAAAGCATATGGACCAGAAGGAAGTAGCTAGAGCTATGAGAAGCAAGCTCTGCTTATAGGAATTAGAAAAAGCATGATGAAATAAATAGTATTTGATTTGGACCATAGAGAAAAAGATAATTATTCCAGGTACTGAATGCTGGGGCGTTCTAGATTGGATACACATGTAGAATTTTAAAGTGGCGCACTATGTCCAGGGAAGTGTGAAATGCTTGGTGTAGTTTTGTACAAGAGTAGAGATGGTGAGGGGTCAGGATGGGAAGACAATTTAGGGCCGTGTGGCCATGGATCTTGCACCCCCTGTGGAGGGACTGGGATTTTATGCTGTTGGCAATGAAGAAAGGTTTCAAGGATGTGGGATGGCAAAATTAATTGTGGGTTTTTTATTTATAAATATCTTTATGGATTAAAAATAGAAGCATGGCATACAGTGGACACAATATTGAGTATTTGATGGTGGGTTTTCATCTTAATTTCCTCCATATTTTTCTGTTCTTCACATGCGCTCCACAAATACTTACAGAAAATATTTATGAGACAAGATGGCTTTAGACATAAAAAAAATGCAAGGAAAACAAAACCAAAACCATCTAGAACTTTGGGATATACTCTGATATGATTGAAGGAAAAAATGATTTATAGTCTGGTTTCATCCCTTACTATCTTTGTAATTGTGAATAAATCATAAGCCCTTAAAGATTGAGATAATAAATTATAAACTCTATCTCTTTATGGAAAACTTTAGGGTAGCTCTCTTTATTTCTCTCATCACTGGTGCCTTCAGGTTGGATGCGACACCTGTGACAAAGGTGGGGTCTTGTAGAAAGTAAGAAAAATGGGATCATTTAGGTGTAACTTAATATTATCAGTTCAGGGGCTTGTGGTCCATTTCACTTCTCTAGGTTAGGAGAGCAGAGAAATACTTGAGCCTGATGAAAGCTTTGTGTCTATAAAGAGAGTAGATTTTCCTGAAATACCCCCATTGAACATATTCTTCAGAAAATAAGAGCAAAGTTATGGTGAGAAGTAAAGTTCCCTGGTGGCTCAGATGGTAAAGAATCCACCTGCAATGCAGGAGACCTGGGTTCAATCCCTGGGTCAGGAAGATCCCCTGGAGAAAGGAATGGCTACCCACTCCAGTATTCTTGCTGGAGAATTCCATGGACAGAGGAGTCTGGCAGACTACAGTTCATGGGGTTCCAAAGAGTCGGACACTGCTGAGTGCCTATAACACTTTCACTTTCAAAGTATGATTTAGGTCTTGTGAAGAACTAATGGAAGATCTTTTCAAATGCCCTGTATTTCAGTACTGCTAACATTTGGATTATCATAACTCGAAGCCCATCTGTTTGTTAAGTTTAATGAATCAGTTCTTGGATTGCATGTCTCCTCAGCCTGTTGGAGGCAGCATCAGAGCCTAATGTGTTTATTTTTGATTCTTCAAGGTAGTAAGGAACAAGTATCCTTGTTCACACTTTACTAATCATATGCTCAGTGCGTGCTCAGTCACATCTGACTCTTTGCAACCCCATGGACTGTAGCCCCCCAGGGATTCTCCAGCAAGAATACTGGAGTGTGTTGCCATTCCCTTCTCCAGGGCATCTTCCTGACCCAGGGATCAAAACTGCATCTCCTGTGGCTCCTGCATTGGCAGGTGGACTCTTTACCGCTGTGCCACCTTGCAGGCCCTATTAATTATATACCGAGTTATTAAGTGATGGTTTCCTTAATTATATACTAAGTCATTAAGTAATGGTTTCCATTTCTCAGAAACTCTAAAAAGAAGCAATTCTTTAAATAAATTAGAAGAGCCCTTTTTTTCTCCACTCTCAATGGAGCCAACTAGTTGCACTGACTTGTTTAAGAGGTCCCGCAGAACTGGGTGGGTTTGTGTCCCTGTTGGTCTCCTAGAGCCCACACCCATTAAGACATGGGGTAAATTCCATGAGAGATAAGATCATCTCTCTGAGTAAAAGAACTAGTCTGGTCTGAAAAGATCATTTATAAAGTGCTAAAGTCAGGCTGAGGTTTAACACCATTGAGTTCTTTTAAGTTGGTGAATAAATCCATTGCCACGACTGGAAAGAACTGGCTGTTTGACCATTGACAGTTTTTCATACTAGTTAATTTCTGGCATTGGAACTGGTCTACCCTGCCTGTTCAGAAGTCACCTGGTGTCAGCAGTTCTGCGGGGACCTGATTTATCCTCGATGTGAAGGTTTGCAGGGGAGCTGATTCCACAACCTTCATTGCTAAATCATTTTGACGTTTAACAACCTTTCCTGCCAGGACGCTCTTTCTTATATCTTTGGGGTCAGCAGCCTCTGGCAGGGGTTCTCAGTCTTTTGATTAAGAGGAGATTCTTTTGATTTTGCAAAGCTTTAGGATAACTAGAAAGAGGAAAAGAGGGTTGTAAAATGCCTTAGATACAAGGAGGTATTCACTTTTCCCTAGCGGGAATCCTAAGAAACCTCTGGAGGTGTTTCAAAACTAGTGTATCTGAAAGGGGAGACGTGTGTGCCCAGCAGGTTTGTCTGGGCTGGAGGTGCTGGCAGTGTGAGTACCACTCACTGAATGTGGCTGGTAAAGAGATGAGTATCAGACGGTACGGAAAAGCCATAGAGAAACTGAGAGCCAAAGGAAAAGCATTACCAGAACCAGCTTCTCAGTATTCACTGCTCTATTCTTATTTTCCCTCCCCCCACTAAAGTATTCCTTTGAGTCTCAGTACCCCAATGACTCCCCTTTAATATGAGATGACTGGAAAGGAGTCAGTTTCTGACAACCACAGGAATATTCCGATTTTCAGGCTGCCTCCTTGAAGCCCTAACAATCATTTCCAACTCAGCCTGCTATTCCCTGCCTTTCTTTTCTGCATCCTTGTCTTAATGACAATGCAGAGAGCGAGACTGGAAACCCATCAGAATTCCACTGAGAAAGTTGGGTACCTTCTCTCCTGGGAGTCCACCCACGTGGTATCTGTCTGTTACCATCACTTTGTCTTATTGCTTTCTTGGCTGTGGAAACTGGCCGGATTTAAATAGCTTCTAAAATGACTTATTTAAGATGCACTCATCTCCGACTGTGTGGGGAGGTGAGTGGATTCAGATACAAAGCCATCATCAGCGCTGTCACGGAGACCCGCTCTTGGAGGCTGGGACCGTGCATCTTCCTGGTATTTGATCAGGGAAGCCGCTCAAGACACAATGAGGTGATCACTGCTCTCTGATCACAAGCCAGTGGAGTATCCCGTTACCCTGTCCCTGTGTTTATCTGTGAAGACCAGAAAAGGCTATCGTGACACAGATAAACCATTCTGCTTTTGGACGGTCACTGAATCGGTGATTCGTTTTGCTTTTTTGTGTTCTTTTCGAGAATACCCCTCAGGTTTGTTTTCTGTCCTCTCAGGATTCCCAAGGGATACAGAATAAACACACAGCCTTGTCTGTCTTCAAATAACTTTTAGTTTATTTGAGAGAGATCTCTAACCCACAGGAGGTGGAACTGGAATGCAGGCTGCGGCAGTGAATAAGTAATGAAGGGTGTGACACAAAGCGTTTGTTCTGAGAGGGAAGTCCTCTGAAGACCTCTACTGAACCACGTGGGCTAAGCAGTCAGAGGCTCAGGACATCAGGAAAAAACTGTTTAGAGATTTCTTCAGAGATTCCCTCTGATTCTGGATGGACCTGGATGAGGCTGGCAGAAAGCAGCCAGGCACTGAAAACTCTGGGGATGAAAGCAAGTCTAAAAAATCTTCATAATTGGATTCAGATGCTGTGCCTTGATACTATGCCTCCAAGTTCATAGCTAAATGCTCCTTGTCCAGAAACTCAGTGCTTCTTGGTAGGATCATACGGAAACCTCCATTTTTGCATTCCTGAGTTGCAGTTTCTGCATCGTTCGCCTGCCTAGCTTTCACTGCCTTCATCCTCATGTGGGCTCTATCCCTGGGCTCCTCTCTCTTCATATTACTGGGGCCCATTCCACTCCTCATCTCAGCTAACTGTTAATACATATGCAGAACTCCACTTCCAAACAAGGTCACGTTCTGCGGTACTGGGGGTTGTTGCTGCTGCTGCTAAGTCGCTTCAGTCGTGTCCGACTCTGTGCGACGTCATAGACGGCAGCCCACCAGGCTCCCCTGTCCCTGGGATTCTCAAGGCAAGAACACTGGAGTGGGTTGCCATTTCCTTCTCTAATGCATAAGAGTGAAAAGTGAAAGTGAAGTCGCTCAGTCGTGTCCGACTCTCAGCGACCCCATGGACTGTAGCCCACCAGGCTCCTCCATCATGGGATTTTCCAGGCAAGAGTACTGGAGTTAGGTGCCATTGCCTTCTCCTACTGGGGGTTAGGACTTCAACGTATCTTTGGGACGGGGCCCAGTTAAACCTGAAATAAGGAATGCAGCTATATTACCTGAAAAGAATTACCACCGCTTCTGTGGCTTCCATTTGTATACCTCAAACTTTTTTTGTCTAAATGACTTGATGACAATCTTGGCGAAAATGTTAAATAACATGATGATAAAGGATTTTAATCTTTGTCTTTAGAAACGGGTATACCATTTAGGTTGAGGAAAGTATGTTTAAATAGATTTTTAACAAGTTTTAGCAACTCTACTAAGAAAAAAAACAGAATTAATTGGTATCAACTGAGAGAGCGTCCTCTACTGGCCGTACTCAGTACTGTGTCTGCTCTCTGCTGCTATTTCTGATGGTATGGAAAGATAAATACTTAACTAATATAGTACCTGTGATTCATATTTAGTATATCAATGGCAACTGATTCTAAGAAAACATTAAAGTTATAAATATAAAGTCATCGACTTACATTTTTAAAAGATTGAGTGTGTGCATGCTTAGTCGCTTCAGGCGTGTTCAACTCATTGTGACGCTATGGACTGTAGCCCACCAGGCTCCTCTGCCCATGGGATTCTCCAGGCAAGAATACTGGAGTGGGTAGCCATGCTCTCCTCCAGGGGAAATTCCTGACCCAGGGATCCAACCCGGGTCTCCTCCATCTCCTGCCTTGTAAGCAAATTCTTCACCACTGAGCCACCAGGGAAGCCCTTTAAAAGATTAACCATATCATTTTTAGAGAAGATATTCTTGACTATCAAACAATGTAAAAAAGCAGAAGCTTTTGACATAGCTATCAAAATTTTATTGCAATTCTAAATTGATATAAATAGGATATTAAGAATATTATCTAATTGTTAGATAACTTAATAAGGACATTATTAATAAGTGTCCTTAATAAAGACATTCAGAAAAGGGTTTAGGGCCAGAGACAACTGGCCAAGAAAGTAAATTTAATAGGTAGGCTAGAAAGAGCACAGTAATTTGAATTCTGGGGTCATTTCAGTTGCTATGACGGCTGTTGTAGACCCAGGACACACAGTCGTGGGAGGCAGTGGGAATGCTGATGTAATGCTTCTAAAATCTGACGGTCCACAGAGTGAAGGGGTTAGCCCTCGAAAGCGCAATGGCTTTTATAATCAATACACGTCCTTCAGTTCATTGTGTCTTTTCCTGATGGTTTTCTCTTATCCCACCACTAGTTAGAATTGTTGAGCCGAGCGCTACCGCTCCAAATGAGACAACGCATTTTAGCTTCCAAAGATGTTTTACAGCTGTATTTTTAAATTAACAATGATTAGCAAAATAATTATACCTACCTGAAGGCTGAGAGCTGACATAGATGCCGGTCTCCAATAGATGGTGCTGTTGAAACTAAAAGCACAATTCAGTATTCCCTCATCATTCTGAAAAGGCTTTAGGGGGTAGTTTTCCACTATCTCCCGAAGATCTCTTGCGTATAAACAGAAACCGACAGTGTTTGCTCTCTATTAACAATAGCTTCTTTCATCACTCCTGTATTCAGTAAAAGTTCTTGGACCAAAATTCTTGGTCCAAGATGAAGTGTAGATTGTATTCTTGACTACTGCCCAGCCTTCAAACCAATTAAACTACTCATGGATGTTAACTGTTGAGAATTCAATTGCTTCCAAAAATTCAACGTTAACACACTAAATTCTGTGGTAATGCTATATTGTTATCACCCTAGAAGTCTATTTAGAATATAGATTATTTTATAGAATTGGAGAGTTTCATTGAAACTTAAGGAATTGGAATATATTCAGGAATTTGGTCAACAGTGTGTTTTCATTTTTTTTTCCCTTTGCATATCTGTGTCCTCTGGGCTTACTTCTCTGGTTGCTATTTGTCCACCAATCTCCCATTACAACATCATTTGTGTTCTTATTAGACTTTCTCTTTGTATACATACTTCCTTCATCCCTTCATCATTATCTTTTTATGTCAGATTTAGTATACACTCACCCTGTTCCAGATCTATGCATGGAGAAATGAAAAACAATGAAATAAGTAATCAAATAGAGTCTCAGCCTTGAAAGATTTTGTAACCCAGCAAAGGTGATAAAAACATCAGAAAATGGGCACAAAGTTAAATAAACATGGACCGCCTTCCTTTTCCTGGCCTTTTGACTAGAATATAGGAATCGTCCATAAATTAATGATGACTAAGACTATACCTTGAAAATCTTGCCATTGAAACGTGTAAAGTGTGTTAGATTTTAGAAACGGGCATTTTGTGAATAGGAATAGAAGGGCCACAGTGTCCTATAATGAAAGGTTTGAGCTAAACTATTGCATGAACGGTCACAGGATATCGCTGCCACTGCAAGTCTGCCTCCTGGGTAGGACCTCTGTCAGGCTTCTAACCGGATGATGCCCTAAGAAGGGCTTATGCAGATGGGGGTTTGGGCTGTTCTGTTTCTTCTCTGGTAAGCAAGACTGTGTTCATTTATTGTTTGGCTGAAACCACACTGTGTTCCAAGTGTTCTTTGTATTAATAAATAACAAGCTGATGACGCTCCTGTTATTTTTGTAAGCTGATTAGGCAACACTTAATATTAACTATTCTTGACTCACATTAATACATAGAATTTGCAAATTAAAGTCAACTATGATTTGCAAATTGAAGTTAATTAGAAAGTCCTAATACAGTGCCTCCTAAAAAGGCCAAAACATTTTGCATAGAAATAGCCAATTTAGAAGTCACAATTTTCCAACTGCTTTTGGCAAACAATTATTCCTCTGAGCTGTCCTCAACTGGAGTGAAGAGATGAATATTCACAAAATGGGTGAGGATTTAGAAAGTGATTACAGGGCCTTTCTTCTTGAGCGCTGGGGACTGAGCTCCTCCAGGGCTCACTTGTTGCCCACTGACGAAATCTGATAATTTGAAGAGCCGTAATAGCTCATCAATAAAAAGAGGGATGATCTAGACAAGAGTGTCCAAATACTAAACACACAATAATCTGTTGAGATTCTTATGTTATTATTAGACCTTATTCTTCTTTCTTATGGAATTTCAGAGTGTTTAAAAAAAAGCAGAGTTACCTGTGACAATAAACTTAAAACTGATAGAAATTTTTTTTAATATAAAATATCAAGATTATGATATAGGTGCCTTAAAAAATTAAGTGGGATTATACATCAAAAAATACTACAATGTAATTTACCACATCAGTTGAATTAGGGAATAACAGCCCTCTCAATGCCTGCTGAAAAAGTATTTGATTTGTTATCCATGATAAAGGTTCTCAGAAATTGAAAATGAAAAGGAGTTTCATTAATGTTACATAGACCACGCCAGTACTCTACAGCAAGGGGCCTGTGTAGTACAGTCATTTTAGACTCAATATTTCTAAAAATTCTTCAAGAATATTTCCAAGACCAAGGACAAGGAAAGAATGTTCAACATAGAACCAGAAGTTCTAGGTAAAGTAATAAAACATGAACATGAATTACAGAGTAGAAAAATAAAAAAAGAGAAAAAGAGACAAATTTAATAATTTGCAGGGAACATGATTATCTGATTTTGCAATTAAATATAAATAGCAAAATATTAAGAGATAAATTCTTAAAAAACTGAAAAGAATTAGATAAAAAATTTCCGGATACATAAGCAGTTTACAAATAGAGTGTATGTATGGGTCACATCATGTGCAAATATTTTCTCCCATTCAGTAAGTATCGTTTCACTTTGTCAGGGGTGTCCTTTGTTGTACAAGAGTATTTAAGTTTAATTACATCCTAGTTAAAATTTTTGCTTAATTTATTTTTTGCCATAGGAGACAGATACAAAAAATATTGCTATGATTTATGTTGAAGAGTCTTATATCTGTGTTCTCTTCTAGGAATTTTATGGTTTCTGTTCTTTTAAGTCTTTATAAGTCCAGAACTTCTTTTAAGTAGTATTATATCAAAGTCCTTGGAAATTTTAGTAGATCTATGGTTTTCAAGAGAAACATAATTTCTATTATATCTATTACAATAGAAATTGCATAATTTATATTAATATTTACAAAAAGTATTTGCGAGTTTCTAATATTATGATTTCACTCACCCAATATCCCTTAAGGACTAATGTGGTCTTTATCACCTTTGCACATCTATATAGAATTTGGCTTGATAGAAGATAAATTTAAAAGTTTGGACAAGTAGGTTTTGATTAGTTTCAGATTTTGAGTTTTAGTAGAAAAAATACTAATGAAATTTTTTGTAGTTAAAATTTTTGTTAAGCAATTTAGATAGCATTTTGTGTCAAATTAGAAACCTGAGATACAGAAAGATGGAGTTAGGCCCATTTAAAATGGGTAATTGTTCTGAGCTAAGTTCCCCTCCTGGCTCAGGTAATCATCAGAGAAGCCTGGTTTTATTAGGCTACCTCCTAATACTGCAAGTGTCCCTTTCTGTGAAGCAAGATATAAAGAGAATAAAATACAAATTAGTAATATTTCTGAAATTCTCCTAGAAGGTTATTTTCAAGGAGAAAAAGCCCAGTCTAATTAGTATTTTGCCCCAGATGTTCCCAGGCTACACTTACCTTAAAAGGGTCTCTAGAATCATTCCATATGAAATGTGCAAGTTCCTTTGGGGTGTTTTTAGATCAACCTATTCTTTGCTATATAAGGAAACTGGGAAATAGAGTGGTCACTTAGTAATGTGAACGAGCTTGTCTTGTAAGATTTAAATCTATTACTAAGGCCCACGATTTTGCTGTCATACCATTTGTCCCTAAATTAGGAAGAACCGTAACTCCATGACTAATCTCCATGACCAATAAACTTACACCAAATTTCACCTAGGAACCCTACCATATATGTTAAAGTGGCCATGTGGTTTATCATTCTAATCAGGTCATTTTGAGAGGAAGAGGGTGTACTGGATGAAGTCCATACCAAAATCCCAAAGAAAAGATGAGACTGTCTCTGACCAACCAGAATATATATTCACCCTCTGTGTGTGGACTTAACAGCATTTCCTCTCAAGACAGAATCATAAATTGATGATCTTGAAGGCTAGTAACTAGGGCAAGAATACAAAGAACAGCTTTAATCCTCAAAAAGTCTTATTATCTTTATTTAAGTAATTAAATAATTTGGGGGCTCAGGATAGAAATCAGACGTTAATTAAGAAGGATTTAGAGAGGCTTATGCTAAGCATTTTGAAGACATTTCTTTCGTATCTATGTCAGGGTAAATTGCAGGCTTCATGGAGCCAGTGTTTTGATTATGGAGAGACGAGTGCAATAAGGTATTGAGATCTGTAGCCTGTCCTTCCTCAATAAATTTAGAAAATGCTTTACTTAAATGCAACTCTACTATTACACATCAATTGATGAAGTAAGAATAAAATTAATGCAATTTAAAAAATTTTTAATAAAGGTTATAATTAATATTCAAAATCATTCTTTGGAATGTACCCACCTCTAAAGTTTTGAAGTGCATGATGGCTAATGTATTTGTAGAATTTATTGTTTCTTCCAGTCCTACCTGCCTTTCTGTCTGTGGTCAGCCATGCTTATATCTACAGAAGGAAGAGAAACTGACCTTCAACACTCCAATCTATTTATTTGGTAAATTCACAAAATTATGATTAAATATTTGGCCAGTACTGGTGCCAAGAGTCCTTTATATTTGACTTTATCCTTTGGATTTTTTCCTTTATTACTATGTTGTTGTTAGTTGCTGAGCTGTGTCCTACTCTTTGCAACCCCATGGACTGCAGCTTGCCAGGCTCCTCTGTCCTTCACTATCTCCTGGAGTCTGCTCGGACTCATGTCCATTGAGTTGATGATGCTGTCTAACCATCTTATCCTCTGTTGCCCCCTTCTCCTTTTGTTCTCAATTTTTCCCAGCATCAGGGTCTTTTCCAGTGAGTTGGCTCTTTGCATCAACTGACCAAAGTATTGGAGCTTCAACTTCATCATCAGTCCTTCCAATGAGTATTCATGCTTGACTTCCTTTAGAATTGACTGGTTTGATCTCCTTTTAGTCCAAGGGACTCTCAAAGAATCTTCTCCAGCAGCACAGTTTGAAAGCATCGATTCTTCGGTGCTCAAGACTTCTTTACAGTCCAACTCTCACATCTGTACATTACTACTGGAGAGGTAGAAAAAAATCATTATTAACAGACTACTTTAAGCATCCTTGTAGATTTCATGTTGTTTAATCCTAGAGTTCAGCATTGCTTGTGGTGGCTAGATTTTCGTAGGAGATAAGTCATGACAGACCATGGGTGGTCTTGATGCTATACACACAGGTGGTCACCTTTATTTTCTTGGTTGATAAATCACCTTTAAGTCAAGGTAAAGGGCTTCCCTTCTCTCCTGGAATTGACAGCCATGAGGTCTTTTGTGTTGCAAAATGGTGGGGCTCTGGAGAAGATTAGAATAGAAATCCTGGACTTTGAGTAGCTATGTCTCTCTTTAGGAAAGGGGATAATTGGATGCAGTATTTTGAGGACTGAATGTGAAAGTTCGTCCTTTTTCTCCACGTATGGAGAGAAGGGATAATTTTCCTCTCTGTGTCTGTGTGAGTTAGATATGTGTGTCTGCATCATTCCTGGCAGTTCTTGTGACAGTTGTGTGATATCATGTCAGCATAAATTATTCTCAAATCTTTTGGCCATGCACACTTTCCAAGAGCTAGTGCACGTATCTCTGGGACACAGACACTGTAAGGAAGTCCAAGATATGGGGAGCAGCTCACTGAGGTCTGCAAAGGGCACTGACTCTGTCCCTGTTACTGGCCAGGTGGAAGTCTTTATTTTATTTAGAAATTGTTAGACTGTAGTCACGTTACAAATGCCTCATACACTCTCCTTGCTTGCCTTTGGGGTATCACTAATTATAATACAGAGGAATAATGCCTGTAATGAGGATAAAGTGTCACATTTGTATAATTTGGGTTAGCAATGGACAGGTACTATTGTGTTGGGACAGATTTCCATTCAAATTTGTAGCAAAAACAATTAGCTCTTAAAGTGTAAATCTTTGATTATTATAAAGACAGTATCCACTTAAAAGAAAATCTATCTCAATCCATCATCCCCAGAGAAATCTTATATAATTTAAACTTTAAGTATCAAAAAGTAATTTTAATATGCTAGCGATCTTTAAAGTAACTCAGTTACTTTAATGCAAAAATAATGCAAACATACAGTCTATTAAAAACAGTCCTTATTTATTTTAAAAATTTTATATAGTATTTTCTGTAGTTTAAATTGTTTAAAGTATAATTATATACACTGCTGCTGCTGCTAAGTCACTTCAGTCATGTCTGATTCTGTGCGACCCCATATACATGAGCCCACCAGGCTCCCCCATCCCTGGGATTCTCCAGGCAAGAATACTGGAGTGGGTTTCCATTTCCTTCTCCAATGCGTGAAAGTGAAGTCGTTCAGTCGTGCCCGACTCTTTGCAACCCCATGGACTGGAGCCCACCAGGCTCCTCCGTCCATGGGATTTTCCAGGCAAGAGTACTGGAGTGGGGTACCATTGCACAGTACTTCAAAAATAGAAACAATCAAGATACAGCTAAGCAAAAACAAGAAAATAAATTCAATATTAATTTCACCAGCCAGCAGCAATAACAATGAACACACATGATGCACTTTCTTATAGAATTACCACAGATAGACCCCCCCACACAAGCACACTGACATTTTTAAAGGAATTTCTATACTTTAGGGACTTTAAAGGGATTACTGTACTAAACTTTTTTGATAACCACACTTTTCACTAATCACTATATCAGTTTAGAGTTTTTTTTTTTTTTAAGTTACTTTTTTTTTTGTAACCAGGCAGATCTGAATTTTAATTTTGATTCTACAATTTCATTGTTTTCTTACTTAAGCTTCTTTTTTTTAATTTAAATTTATTTTAATTGGAGACTAATTACTTTTAAAAATGGTTCTGTATACTTTAAGAAAATAGATTGTTTTATAAGCGTTATACATTTATTTGTGTGTAGATGTCAGCCATATTTTTTTAGTCTTTATTGAACTCAGCATACTTGGATATTCTTGCCTGAAAGCAGTCCATACAGGCAGAGTGTGCTTGTGCAGTTATTCTGAATTCTCGCACGTGAGACATGGTAAGCTGCTTAAGACCTAAAACTCACATTCAAAACGCTAGATGCAGTTGTTTCTGAAGTAAGTTGCTTTACTGCCGTTCTTGCTTGTCTGCTGGAAGAGGATCTTTGTTGCTAGGAACTTTCTTTGGGTTTGAATTTGAGCCACACTTAGGAGGTGCCAGGTTGGCATCCCATCAGAGGCATTTGTGCATTACCTCCTTTCGAGCTCCGCTGGCTCTTGGCGTGCTCCCTTCTGTTTCTGGGAAGTCTCCATGGCTTTGTCAGTTCTTCTCAGTTCAAAGCGGCGTCTCCATTGAGATTGCCTGTTCCTTTTGCAGTTGATAGCTGAGCACCTTACATAACTCTTGGGTGTTATTATTACTATGTCAGTGTTACGTGTTATAATGCATTTGACAAAATATTTTAAAAATTATCAATAATAATGCATCACAATGGAAATGTGTATCTCTTGCCAAACCATGTTGTTGTCAGATTTGATGAGCCATGTGGGAGAAGGCAATGGCACCCCACTCCAGTACTATTGCCTGGAAAATTCCATGGATGGAGGAGCCTGGTAGGCTGCAGTCCATGGGGTCACTAAGAGTCGGACATGACTGAACGACTTCACTTTCACTTTCCACTTTCATGCATTGGAGAAGGAAATGGCAACCCACTCCAGTGTTCTTGCCTGGAGAATCCCACGGACTGAGAAGCATGGTAAGCCGCAGTCCATGGGGTTGCACAGAGTTGGACACGACTGAAGAGACTTAGTAGTAGTAGTAGTGTATTAAAATTACAGGAATTTAAAAATATCTGTCATACCTTATTATATTTTGATTGTTTAACAGAACCAAAGGTACAAATCAAAGTTAATCATTCTAGAGACTGATAAGAAGATAGCTTAATAATATCTAAAATTTCATGAAAGGCATCCTTTTAAAACAGTGAAAATGACATCCAGGTTAATTAAATCCCAACTTTATTCCTATTTTCACATAGTTTCAGGAAGTCTTTCAGATTTCAGAATCTGCTTAAGTGAATAAATGATATTAATATTAGGAGTCAATGACTTTTTTGATAATTGGTATTTTTTAAATTGTAACAATTTCAGTAGAAATTGCTTTTGGTCAATTGTAATTTTTATTTTTAATTAAGGTGGAACATGATAGGTATATTGTATAAAATATTTATTTTAAAATGCTAGACAGTAATAACATTTTAAACAAACAGATCAAATCACAATGTGAAAAAATCTAACTGTCCAAATTCTTCTAAGTTGGGACTTGCTTCTTTTTAAAACAGATATTATAAAATAAATGAGACAGTTGCTGAAAATATCTTCCTTTTTACTTGATTTAGGAGTTACTGTTCTCGAAGCTTTGTGAGCCTGGGACCTGAAGTGTGCAAAGCATCACATTTAAAAAACTCCATAAGACATTCACATTATTGGTTCTAATGGCAGTTTATTGAGATAGATGCATTACTCAAAATCACATGTCTATATTTAGAGGATGTACAGATTAAATATGACAGAATTTCTTCCTCCCTGTGACGGATGAATTAACAAGTAAATAGAATTGTTTCAGACTCAAGAAGACAGGTTTGATTGCATGCCATCCTCTCTCAGATATTGGCATTTTTTCCTCAACAAGTAAGGGCAAGTGCAAGTCTATTTTGTTTATTGGTGGTTCAGCACAAGCTTGTGTGCATGTGTGTGTCTGTGTGTGCGGTTAACAAGGGTAAATACTGGAGAAAGTTAATATGAGGGCTCAAGTAGCAATCCCTTCCTTTTATATTCTGCTGTTAAAAGTAATTAATGGATAATGTATTATCAATAATATTTGGATAGGGAGAAAACAAACAAAGAACTGCAGCACATGTATACACACATCCATCCTGTGTTTCCTTCCTTCATTAATTAGGCCAGTGCACATTTTAGTGTTTCTGATCTGTCTTATATGAGACAACATCCCTTGATCTTTATACACTTTTAGCCTAGTAGGGAAGATCGTCAGACATATTCCTGAAATTAATTGTGGTAGGCCAACAAGTGAGCATTTCCACCTGGCTGAGGAGGAGGTCGAGAAAAGCTTTGATTCAAAGAAATCATGGTTCAGCTGAGACTTTACAAGGCATGAGGTGTTTGTCAGGTCAACAGGCTAAGTCAGTGTGTTCTGGTCAGAAGACGTAACATGAGCAGATGCCTGTGGGTGGCTGCCAAGGAGCTGCATAGTGTCCTTGTGGTTAGGAGAGGTGATGCGCAGAGTGTAAATCAGTGAGGTGTTTCAGTCGGTGATTCACGGAAACTTACCAGAAGGAGGATGCTTTGTTTTCTCCTGTGACAGTTCAGGAGAGTCAGTTGCTAGAACTGATTCAGAAGCAAGAATGTCAACGTATATGTCCCCCACAGCCTCTGGGATTTACCCACGTGAGCGCAAGAGGTCAGTCGATTATTTTTTCTCTCTCTTTTAGCTTTGTCTTTTCCAGAATATTTCTTGAAGATGAATTCAATCCACTCTAGGAGACTAAAGCTGTTAAATATTCTGTTGTTTGATCTCAGTAATAGGAGTAATAAGCTTTCCTGATGGCCCAGAAGATAAATAATTTGTATGCAATGTAGGACACCCAGGTTCAATCCCTGGGTTGGGAAGATCCCCTGGAGAAGGGAATGGCATCTCACTCTGCTATTCTTGCCTGAGAATTCCACAGACAGAGGAGTCTGGTGGACTCCAGTCCATGGGGTTAAAAAGACTTAGATACAACTAAGCAGATAACACTTTCACACTATTTGAGGGGTTTATCACAGCTTGGACCGTAGTGCCCTTACAGAGTATTGTGGATCCCATTGGAGGGAAAGCTAAAGGAGACAGGGTTGTAGATGTCTCTGACTGTCTGTGCTTTGGAAGATTGGAGACTGAAGGATTTTGACAGGATCAGATGTCATTGTGGTTTTCCAGTTGAGAGGATTTCCAGGCCATGATTCATGGCCTGGTCAACTGAACAACACACCAATTACTGAGATAGGTGTGTGTGTGTATGGAATTCACTTGATGGACTGTAGCCCACCAGGCTCCTCTGTCCATGGGCTTCTCCAGGCAAGAATACTGGAGTGGGTTGCCATTTTCTCTGCCAGGGGATCTTCCAGACCCAGGGATTAAACTCAAGTCTCCTGCATTGGCAGGCGGATTCTTTACCACTAGCGCCACCGGGGAAGCCCCCATCCTACACTAGATTTTAGCCAAAAGCTGAGAAGTGTTTACTGTTTACCAGTTGGTATTGGTGTTTTTGATAGAAAAAATTACTTGGGATTATGTCATTAAATAAACATTTTATTTTAGAACAGTTTTAATTTATAGAAAAATTACATAGTATACAGAGTTCCCATGTACCCATCACCCAGTTTCCCCTCTAATTAATATCTTCAGTTCAGTTCAGTTCAGTCAATCAGTCGTGTCCGACTCTTTGCGACCCCATGAATCACAGCATGCCAGGCCTCCCTGTCCATCACCAACTCCCAGAGTTCACTCAGACTCACGTCCATCGAGTCAGTGATGTCATCCAGCCATCTCATCCTCTGTCGTCCCCTTCTCCTCCTACCTCCAATCCCTCCCAGCATCAGAGTCTTTTCCAATGAGTCAACTCTTCACACGAGGTGGCCAAAGTCCTCGAGTTTCAGCTTTGGTATCAGTCCTTCCAGAGAACACCCAGGACTGATCTCCTCTAGAATGGACTGGTTGGATCTCCTTGCAGTCCAAGGGACTCTCAAGAGTCTTCTCCAACACCACAGTTCAAAAGCATCAAATCTTTGGCGCTCTGCTTTCTTCACAGGCCAACTCTCACATCCATACATGACTACTGGAAAAACCTTGACTAGATGGACCTTTGTTGACAAAGTAATGTCTCTGCTTTTGAATATGCTATCTAGGTTTAACTCTCCTTCCAAGGAGTAAGCGTCTTTTAATTTCATGGCTGCAGTCACCATCTGCAGTCATTTTGGAGCCTCCAAAAATAAAGTCTGACACTGTTTCCACTGTTTCCCCATCTATTTCCCATGAAGCAATGGGACCAGATGCCATGATCTTCGTTTTCTGAATGTTGAGCTTTAAGCCAACTTTTTCACGCTCCTCTTTACTTTCATCAACAGGCTTTTTAGTTCCTCTTCACTTTCTCCATAATGGTGGTGTCATCTGCATATCTGAGGTTATTGATATTTCTCCTGGTAATCTTGACTCCAGCTTGTGCTTCTTCCAGCCCAGCATTTCTCATGATGTACTCTGCATAGAAATTAAATAAGCAGGGTGACAATGTACAGCCTTGACATACTCCTTTTCCTATTTGGAACCAGTCTGTTGTTCCATGTCCAGTTCTAACTGTTTCTTCCTGACCTGCATACAGGTTTCTCAAGAGGCAGGTCAGGTTACATTGCTTCAAATCAGTGATTGGTTCTAGTCAATCATTTGTTCCAATCAGTGAGCCAATAATGATGCAGTGTTATTAACTAATACCTATATTTTATTGAAACTTCTTCAGGTTTTGCCTAATGTACTCCTTCTGTCCCAGGATCCCATGAAAATAGTGAATATGTTTGTCCTGCCCCCACTGAGACACCTCTTGTCTGAGGCAGTTTCTTAGACTTGCTTTGCTTTGAACGACCTTGCCCATTTGAGAACTGATCTGGTATTCTGAGGTGCTCCATCATTTGAGATCTGCTTTTTTCATCACGTGACTGGGGTTGTGGGTGTTTGGGAGGAAGATCACGGAGGTAAAGTGCCCTTTCCATCTTGTTGTATCGGGGGATGAACTGTCAACATGAATCCACTGTAGATGTTGACCTTGGTCACTGCCTGAGGCAGCACTTGGCAGGTTTCTCTGCTGTAAAGTTCCTTCTCCTCCACCGACTTCTTCTGTCCCACATTCCTGGGAAGAAGTTACGACACACAACCTAAATGTAAAGCTCTGAGGAGTTATGTTCATCTTCTTAATTGCAGAGTATAATTTATATTTCAAATACAAATTATTTGAAATTGTACTGCATGAGAGATTTGTCTCTTCTCCTATTTTAATTAATTAGTTCATTTATTTGTACAAGTACAGACTCCTTGGTGAATTGATATATTTTACACTATTTGTTATAGTTGTACCATGGTGTTTTATTTATTTGCTCATTTCTCAGGTCATTCCGTCTTTGGTTGTCGGGAGTTCCTGCAGTTGAATCCTGTGTCTCTTCACTGTGTATGTGAGCCAGTGCTCCTTTGCTCTCTAGCACTAAACGATCTCAAGATTCACTGTGTGTATTTCCTGCACCAGTCTGTGAATCAGTCAGTTATCCAAGGAACCCTGGTTCATTTTATTAGAGTAGGTGTTAGTGAACAAAACCTGGGGACTGGGTGTGCTCATTATTTCTGGGGTTTTAGGTCCCCTCAACTTAGAGACAGAGAAGGCAGTGGCACCCCATTCCAGTACACTTGCCTGGAAAATCCCATGGATGGAGGAGCCTGGTGGGCTACAGTCCCTGGGGTCGCTAGGAGTCAGACACGACTGAGTGACTTCATTTTCTCTTTTCACTTTCATGCATTGGAGAAGGAAATGGCAACCCACTCCAGTGTTCTTGCCTGGAGAATCCCAGGGACGGGGAGCCTGGTGTGCTGCCATCTCTGGGGTCACACAGAGTCAGACACGACTGAAGTGACTTAGCATAGCATAACATAGCATAGCATAGCACAACTTAGAGAAGGAAGTGGCAGCCCACTCCAGTACTCTTGCCTGGAAAATCCCATGGACAGAGGAGCCTAGTGGGCTACATTCCATGCGGTCGCAAAGAGTCGGACACGACTGAGTGGCTTCACTTTCACTTTCAACTTAGAAACATATATGTGCCTATTAATATATGTGTATACATATATTTGTTTATTCATTTATCAATATTTCTATGTGTAACCATCTATATCCATATTAAGCACCACACGAATTCACACTGATTTCTCCAAATCTCGTACACCACCACCTGGATTGTTGTAACTGTATTTCCTTGTTTATCTGTAAGCTCCCACTCTAAAAGTGAGGAACCTGCCTCCCATTTCCTGCTGTCCATTTAATTGATTAATCAATTCCAGTATACATGTATAGTAACATGAGAACTCTCAGCTGTAACCACATGGGATACGATTACTTTCAGTTTTATGTACTGTACTCCTTCCCAGAGTTAATGTAGGTGAACATTTTCTCTTTTCCCTTTACTGTAGGTGTTTCATACGCGTATGGTGTAGTTAGAGGGTCTTTTCACATTCTGCATTCCTCCTTAGGATTCTCTTATCTCCTGATGGTTTTAAAATTTGCATTCATTAAGATAATGTTTGGTTATAAAGATATATGGGTTTTGACAACTGCATAATGTTATCTATTCACAATGACAGGCATCATGTGAAACGATTTTACGGCCCTGAAATATTTCCTGTGCTTCATCTATTCAGCCTTCCCCACCTCTGCTACTCCTGTAGAAACCACTGCTGATCGTCTTTCTATACCTTCACCTTTTCCAGAATGTCATATAAGTGGAGTCACATAGTAAAGTACCCTTTTCAGATTGTCTGATTTTGATAAGCCATATGATTTAAAATGTCACACATGTCATGTGGCTGCTTGCTCACTCATTTTTTATTACTGAGTAATGCTGCATTATGTGAATGCAGAGTGATTTCTTTGTTCATTCATGAATTGAAGGATATCTTATTTCATATTTAATAATTGTGGCTCACATTGCTGCAAACATCTGTAACATGTTTTTGTGTGAATATTCCTTTTCACATCTGTGAAGTAAATGCTTAAGAGTTTGATTGCTGGAATGAATGGTAAGGACATGTTTGGTTTTGTAAGAAACCACTGAACTGTCTTCAAAAGTGGCTGCACCATTTTGCATCACTAGCAGTGAGTGAGAGTTCCGGTTGCTTCATATCCTTACCATCTAGAGACACTTAACTTTTTGGATTTGAGACATGCTGATGGGTGTGTTAGCCACTCAGTCATGTCCAACTCTTTGTGATCCTATGGTCTGTAGCTGGCCAGGCTCCTCTGTCCATGGGATTCTCCAGACTAGAATACTGGAATGGGTAACCATTCCCTTCTCTAAGGGATGGTGTGTGGTTGTATGCCATTGTTATAATTTGCATTTTTTCTATTTGTTTTAAAAGATTTTTTTTGCATATTTTATATACAAACCCTACATTAAATAGATGTTTTGTAAATATTTTCTCCCAGCCTAAGGCTTATCTTTTCAGAGAGCAACAGATTTTAACTTAAATGAAGTTCAGTTTATCGGTGTTTTCTTTCGTGGATTGTGTTTTTGGTGTTGTATTTACAAAGTCATCACCAAACCCAAGGTGATTTGGATTTTCTCCTGTGTTTGCTTATAGAAGCCTAATAGTTTTATGTTTTACATTTGGGCCTATGATCCATTTTGAGTTAATTTGTGCAAAAACTGTACAATCTGTATTTTTTTGCTTATGAATGTCTAGTTGTTCCAGGGCCATTGGTTGAAAACACTTCTCTGTTTGATTGAATTGCCTTTGCTTCTTTGTCAAAGAGAAATTAAGCCAACTGACAATATTTCCATAGGTTTATTTATATATGAGTTCTCTGCTTTGTTACGTTGACATGCATCTGTATTTTTCTCTAAAATTGGTGAAAGAGATCATGGGGAGTTAATGTCATTTTCCCCTAAAATGTTAGGAAGAATTTATCAGTTAAATCATATGAATACCATATTTTTAGGGGGAATGCTTATTAATTACTGATTAAACTTCATCAATAGATATAGGCTGATTCAGATTATCTCCTTGTTTAAATTTTGCTAGTTTGTATCTTTCATCTATGTTGTCAGTTTTGTGGGCATAGAGTTGTTTATAATATTCCTTTATTTCACTATTATTACCACAGGATCAGTAGTGATGAACTTCTTTTTCATTTCTATTATTAGTAACTTGCCTCTTATCTAGGTTTTTTCTTGGTTAACTTGGCTAGAATTATATCAATTTTATTGATCTTTTCAAAGAACCAGCTTTTTGGTTTTATTGATTTTTCTCTATTGTTTTCCTGTTTTCAATCTCATTGATTTCTGCTCTAATTTTTATTATTTCTTTTCTTAGGTATGTTTTAGCCTTATATTTTTCTTCTTTTTCTAGTTTTCCAACATGGAAGCCTAGGTTATATATTGAAGATCTTTCTTCTTTTCTAATATGTGCATTCAGTACTATAAACTGTACTCCCCTGCTTTTGCTGCATTTCACAAATTCTGATAATTTGTCTTTTCAGTGTGATTTACTTGAAAATCTTCCAGTGTCTCCTGAGACTTCTTTGACCCATGGGCTATTAGAAGTGTGTTGTTTAATCTCCCAATATTTTGGCATTTTCTAGCTATTTTTCTGTTGTTAATTTCTAGTTTAATCTTATGAAAACCTGAGAAAATACTTTTGTATTACTTCTTTCAAAATAAATTCGTTAAGACTTGCATGATGACTCAGAATTTGGACTATATTGGTCAGAGGTCCAGGTGAGCAAGAGAAGCATGTGTATTTTGGTGTTTTGAGGATATGTTTCCAATAAGTGTTAATTGGATTAAGTAGATTCATAGTGCTATTCTGATCAGTTATACACTTCTTGCTTGGCTACCTGTTGAATCCCTGAGGCTTCCCTGATAGTTCAGTTGGTAAAGAATCTGCCTGCAATGCAGGAGACCGCAGTTCCATTCCTGGGTTGGGAAGATGCCCTGGAGAAGGGAAAGGCTACCCACTCCAGTACTCTTGGGCTTCCCCTGTGGCTCAGCTGGTAAAGAATCTGCCTGAAATGTGGGAGACCTGGGTTCGATCCCTGGGTTGAGAAGATCCTCTGAAGAAGGGAAGGATTACCCACTCCAGTGTTCTGGCCTGGAAAATTCCATGGACTGTATAGGCCATTGTGGTCGTAAAGAGTCAGACACAACTGAGCGATTTTGACTATAACCACTATATCATCTATCAATTCCTGAAAGAGAGGAGCTGAAGTCTCCAACTATGGCCATGGATCTATTTCTTCTTTCAGTTCTTTTAGCTTTGCCTAGTGTATTTTGATATTCTGTTGTTAGATTGTTGTGTCTCTTTGCAAAATTGATCCCTTGACCACTGTGAAATCCCCTTTCTATCCCTTATAGTTTTCCTTGTTCTAGGTTTGTTTATGGTCTGAAGACAATATTGTAACTCCAGCTTTGTTTTGATTAACTGTTAGAATGGTCTATCTTTCTTCATCCCTTTGTTTTAAATATATCTGTACTTTTATATGCAGAATTTTTTTGTCAAAATATGATTAAGTCCTCTGTTTTTATCTGCTTTGAAAGCCTCTGTTAGTTGGTTTATTTACACTATTTCCATTTAAACTGACTATTGATATGGCTGAATTAGTATTTACCATGTTTATAATTATTTTCTATTAGTTGCATTTTTCTCTTGTTTCTCTTTGTTTTCATTTTCTGCCTTCTCTGGTTTTGATTAAGTTTCTATTCTATTTCATATTGTCATTTATCATATCACATATACTTGTTTTTTATTTTCTTTGTGGTTGTCTTAGAGATTGCAATGCATGTTTTTATGTAACCTCAGGCCACTTTCAAATAACTGTCAACTGCTTCATAGTTAATTCTGGTATCTTACAGTATTCCTTAAGACTTTGCTTATGTTCATTTCATGGATCCATCTACTATAATTACCTAATTAATTATTACAATTACTACTTTGAATAAACATGTATTTTTGATCAACTGAGAATTTAAAAATATTTTATTTTAGCTTTAAATTTCTTCTCCAACAGTCTTCTTTCATGTAAATCTGAATTTTTAAACTTTTATCCTTTTTCTTGTCTGAAGAACTTTTAATAAATTTTCTCACAGGGCACAGCTGCTGTTAATGAAATCTATTTTTATTTGAGAAAATCTTTATTTTTCTTTACTTTTGAATGATGATTTCATTGGATAGAATTCTAGACTTGTACTTTTTCAACACACAAAACATTTCACTCCACTCTCTTCTTGCTTGCAATATTTCTAACATAAAATCCAACATATTAATAAAGCCATTGAAGGCATTTCTAAATTTATGTTGATGTTTTTTACTGTAAGCATTTCCTTCTTATAGTTTCTGTCTCTGTGCCTTTATTACCCATCCATTTTGCCCGTTGTCTTCTTTGTCATTAGAACTCTAAAGATATTAATCATAGTCACTATAAAATCTGTGTCTGATGATAAAAAATTTGTATATATCTGTATACACACACATATATTTATATAGTATCTGTATATATCTAAGTGTGCTTCTGATACTTGCTTTTGTCTTCAGACTGTGTTTCCTTGACCTTTATCATGCTTTGCAAGTTTCTGTTGACAAGTGGATATGATGTACCAAGGAGTAGGAACTGAGGTAAACAGGCTTTGGTGGGAGGTTTCGTGTTTACTTGAGAAGGAGTCTGGCTCTGTTTCACGTTTGCTCTGGCTGTCGGTGCCCGAGGCTTCTGTTTTCTCCACTGCCGATTTTGGGCTCCCATGTTTTTTTTTTAGCTTATCTAAGATAAAGTCCTTCTCAGATAAAGTTGGTGTTGCTGCTGCTCCAGCTGATATCTGCGCTGTTTCAGTGGGGTCCTGCTGGCATGGTAGGCAGGTGCAGTGGGAAGATGGATTCTATGACTTCATCTATGGTTAAGTCTCAGTCTCTGGGCTTCCCTAGTGGTGCAGATGGCAAAGAATCTTCTGCCTTCAACGTGGGAGGCGTGGATTCGATCCCTGTGTTGGGAAGATCCCCTGGAGAAGTGACTGGCTACCCACTCCAGTATTCTTGCCTGGAGAATTCCATGGACAGAGGAGTCTGAT
>NW_011495053.1:2161353-2161800 GCF_000754665.1 Bison bison bison | reverse complement strand
TCCTCTGAGCCCCTTCTACCCTCCTGATCTCCACAGGAGGGTCGACTCCCCTGCTTTGTCTGGAAGGGGTTCCCGACCTTCCGGTCGCACCTCAGGATGAGGCCGGTCTCACGACGACATTCCAGACGTGGCCTCGTGGGTGCTTCCACATTGCGAAGCACCCCGATTTCCCGGTCCCCTCTTGGTAAGAACCCGATGCCCGGACACCTCTCCGAACTCCACCCTGTGAAGTGAAGTCAACACGAAGGGGCAGTGACTCGCCCGTGCATCGTCCGGAAAAGACCCCCCAGGTTCCAAATACCGCTCGACAAGTGGCCTCTCTCCCCGGGGGACACCTCGAGAGGCAAGCGGAGTTCCATGCCCTCAACCCGAAGACCGAGGCCTGACTCTCCTGTCCCCAGTCTGCAGGGACCCTGCGATCGGAGTCTGAAATCACAGGAACCCTGA
>NW_011495053.1:2157454-2161253 GCF_000754665.1 Bison bison bison | reverse complement strand
GAAGTGACTGGCTACCCACTCCAGTATTCTTGCCTGGAGAATTCCATGGACAGAGGAGTCTGATGGGCTACAGTCGGTGGAGTCACCAAGAGTCAGATATGACTGAGCAACTGAGCATGAGCAATGATTGAAACTGAAGAGGGGTAAGCCTCACAGGCCTGGGTAGCTTCTTCTTACATATCTTGGACATTTTCTCTTAATTTTGGTTAACACCTGTTCTGTTGTTGCTGTTCAGTTGTGCTTTCACGTCCGACTCTTTGTGACCTCATGGACTGTAGCGCTCTAGGCTTCCCTGTCCTTCACCATCACCTGGAGCTTGCTCAAACTCTGGTCCATCAAGTCAGTGAACACAGCCAACCATCTTGTTTTCTGTTGTCCCCTTCTCCTCCTGCCTTCAATCTTGCCCAGCATCAGGGTCTTTTTAATGAGTTGGCTATTTACATCAGGTGGCCAAATATTGGAGTTTCGGCTTCAGCATCAGTCCTTCCAATGAATATTCAGGATTGACTTCCTTTAGGATGGACTGGTCGGATCTCCTTGCAGCCCAAGGGATGCTCAAGAGTCTTCTCCTCACCACAGTTCAAAAGCATCAATTCTTCGGCCCTCAGCCTTCTTTATGGCCCAACTCTCACGTCCATATACGACTACTGGAAAAACCATAGCTTTGACTGTACAGACCTTTTTTGGCAAAGTAATGTCTCTACTTTTTAACATGCTGTCTAGGTTGGTCACAACTTTGCTTCCAAGGAACACGTGTATTTTAATTTCATGGCTGTAGTCACCATCTGCAGTGATTTTGGAGCCCAAGAAAATAAAGTCTCTCACTGTTTCCATTGTCTCCCCATCTATTTGCCATGAACTGATGGGACCAGATGCCATGATCTTAGTTTTTTGAATGTTGAATTTTAAGCCAGCTTTTTCACTCTCCTTTTCACCTGCATCAAGAGGCTCTTTAGAAAGAGCCTCTTTGCTTTCTGCCATAAGGGTGGTGTCATCTGCATATCTAAGGCTATTGATATTTCTCCTGGCAATCTTGATTCCAGCTGGTGCTTCATCCAGCCTTGCATTTTACTTGATGTCCTCTGCATATAATTTAAACAAGCAGGGTGACAATATACAGCCTTGACATACTCCTTTCCTAATTTTGAGCTAGTCTGTTGTTCCATGTCCAGTTCTAACTGTTACTCTTTGACCTGCATACAGGTTTCTCAGCAAGCAGGAAAAGTGGTCTGGTATTCCCGTATCATTAAGAATTTTCCAGTTTTTTTTTTTTTTTTTGTGATCCACACAGTCAAAGACTTTAGTTCCTATATCCTGAGTCAAATATTCAAACATTTCTTTTTATTTTCTCTAGTTGTCTCAGTCATTTATTATTTTCTTCATCCCATAAAATTCCCACTACTCTGTGTAAATACTGTCAAGGAATAAATGCACCAGATAATATTTTCTAGATAACAATGTGAACACACTATTTAAAATTCTTATTCATGTGTGGTATTTACATTTATAAATTAATGTCTTCTTTTCAACTTAATTGCATGTTCTTTGAAGGCAATGAGCTCAGGTCTTTAAAACTTTTGTAATACTGTAATGCTCTTTACCTTAAACCATTCTTCAGTATGAAGACCAGATTATAGCACTCCTGAAATGTCAAGAGGTTTATTTAAAGCAAAGAGCCCTTGAAGATTAAACTGTTATACTTATCTGAATGGATCTTTAGGCTTACCTGTTTAACTGACAGTATCTTCAAACCTAATAGGCCAAAAGCGGATTATACATTCTAGAAATCATGTGATGAGGAATTTTATTGTACTTTATGTAGACAGAAGATACAATGACAGTCTAGAAGCATTTTATTCAATTATTTCTATAGCGTAAGCTTTGGAATTCAGTGAACTGGATTTTGAAATCCTGCTTAACCTTCTGTTATCACCCTGCCTAGCAAAATATTTTTGGGCTTCCCTGGTGGCTCAGCTGGTAAAGAATTTGCCTGCAATGCGAGAGACCTGGATTCAATCCCTGGGTTGGGAAGATCACCTACAGAAGGGAATGGCTACCCACTCCAGTACTGTGGCCTAGAGAATTCCATGGACTGTATAGACCATGGAGTCACAAAGAGTCAGACATGACTGAATGATTTTCACTTCACTTTTGGTCTTTTCATCTGTAAGAGATAGATATATAATTATAAATTGTTTTGGTCTTTGCATCTGTAAGAGATACATAATTATAAATTGTAAAAAAAAATTTTTGTGAGGATTAAAATACATAAATTTTGAAAAACACCAAGCATATTGTATAGCACATAGGAAACTTGATAAAGGGTAGCTGTGCTTATTGTACCCAATTTAATGCTCCAAATGGGTCTAGAAAAGTATCATGTAGCCTCCATGCATGTGTGCTCAGTTGCTCAGTTGTGTCTGACTCTTTCTGACCCTGTGGACTGTAGCCCGCCAGGCTCTTCTGTCCGTGGGATTTCCCAGGAAAGAATACTGGAGTGGGTTGCCATTTCCTTTTCCAGAGACTCTTCTTGACCCAGGGATCAATCCCATGTCTCCTGCATCTCCTGCATTGGTAGGCAGGTTCTTTACCAATGAGCCACCTGGGAAGCCCATGTAGACTCCATAAGTATTCTTTTTTTAAAGAAAGAAAGTTTGGCCAAGTCTCAGCATGTGGGATCTTAGTTCCTCCACCAAGGATGGAACCCGTGTCTCCTGCGCTGGAAGCACAGTCTTATCCACTGGAATGCCTGGGAAGTCCCTCCATACGTGTTTTTATTCTATCAAAATATTCTTCATAAACTTGGAGAGAAGACAAACATTTATTTTTCCCCCATTTGTAATAGAAGGTTAATTCCTATTGGATTTTCTAAAATGCTTGTCAGCAAAACTCTTTGAATAAAAGATGGATGTTTCCTGTAGATAACACAAGGAAAGGAGAACTTTAGGATAGGCTGTGAGAAGAAGGGCTGGTCTATAAGGAGAATGTATGTGAGGACAGGAAGGCAGAGGGGGAGTCGTGGGACGTGGGGGCACTTGTGGGAAGAAGTAGGAGCGGGGGCCAGTCTTCGACATTCAGGTGGATCCGGAGGACTCCTGACTTCCTAATGATCAGTGGTTAATTTCTTTGACTCTTTATTCATATTCTCTAAATAAACTGAATTGAGGCATAATTCACACTGGATAAACTATACCAATTTTAAGTGTGGATCAATGAGTTTGATGCCCTGACACACTCATATTACCACCCCACCAAACAAGATACATAATATTAACTTAACTTAATTTGTTCTTTTTCTACCTACTTATGGAAAAAAACTTGGTTTGTTGATTTTAGATCTTTCTTCTCTTCCTGTAGAAGCCTTTATACCTATACATTTTCTTCTAAGCATAACTTTCACCACATTCAATGAATTTTGATATATTCTGATTTTTACTCACTGCAAATATTTAAATATTTTTTCTTCTGATTCCTTTTTTGATTCATATCCTGATTGAAAATGTTATGTTTAAATGCCAAATATTTAGATATTTCCTAAGTCTTCGCTGTTCATTGATTCATTCATTCTAATTGATTCTACTGTGGTTATAGAACCTGCTGTCTGTTATCTCAGTGTTAACAATTTAGCAATACTTACTTTATGGTCTCAGTTCAGTTCAGTCACTCAGTTGTGTCCGACTCTTTGTGACCCCATGGATTGCAGCACACCAGGCCACCCTGTCCATCACCAACTCCCGGAGTTTACTCAAACTCATGTCCATTGAGTTGGTGATGCCATCCAACCATCTCATTCACTGTC
>NW_011495053.1:2153728-2157127 GCF_000754665.1 Bison bison bison | reverse complement strand
CTTTATAGTCCAACGCTCACATCCATACATGACTACTGGAAAAACCATAGCTTTGACTAGACGGACCTTTGTTGGCAAAGTAATGTCTCTGCTTTTTACTATGCTGGCCTAGCAATGGCACCCCACTCCAGTACTCTTGCCTGGAAAATCCCATGGACGGAAGGGCCTGGTGGGCTGCAGTCCACGGGGTCTCGAAGAATCGGACTTGATTGAGCGACTTCACTTTCACTTTTCACTTGCATGCATTGGAGAAGGAAATGGCAACCCACTCCAGTGTTCTTGCCTGGAGAATCCCAGGGATGGAGGAGCCTGGTGGGCTGCCTTCTATGGGGTCGCACAGAGTCGGACACGACTGAAGCGACTTAGCAGCAGCAGCAGCCTATGGTTTATACTGGAGAATACTCCATGAACACATAGAAGGTGTTTGGACTCTGCTGGTGTTTGATGGAATGTTCTACAGAAGTCAGCTAGATCAAGATTCATGATCTATATCTTTATCTCTCCTGATTTTTGCATCTTACTGTCTTATCCATTAGTAATAGAGGAATATAGAAATATCAAAGTCTAATTGCTAAATCAATGATTCTTCCTTTAGATTCTGGCAGATATTGCCTCATGTATTTTGGGGATCCATTGTTAGGATTGTGTACATTAATTATTGTTATGTTTTCTTATGTATTGACTCAAGACAGTATACCAATTCTAGTAGCTTCACAGATTTATATTACTTGTCAGTTCTCTGAAGGTGTGAAGATTCTAGATGGTGGTTCTTTAATGCATGGCCTCTAGTTTAGTAGCTTCCACATCACCTGGGAGTACTATTGCCAAGCTTGGTAAACAAAAACTCAGGACACCAATGTAAACTTGAATTTTGATTCATGAAAAAAAATGTATATGTTTCATTGAGTACCTAAAATTCATATTTACCTGGTTACCTGTATTTTTTTTCTGTCAGCCCCGCCTGAGAGTGTTTTAGAAATGCAGAATCAAGAATTCCATCTCATACCTATAGAATAGGTGTCTGCATTTTAATGAGAGCTTCTGATAAGTTCCATGAATATTAACATACCAGAGGTGTTGGACCGAGTTTGACTGAAGGCAGGAAGAGTCAGGTGGAGTATCAGAGTGATATCTTAGCTATGAATTCAAAGCAGCAATAGGAATACATGCTTTTGAAGAGAGTTTATGATTGCTGGTTCTGCTCATTTCTGCAAATCCCCAATTAAACAATTTACTGGATTTCCTTAATGTCATGTGTAATAAAGGCCATTTCCAAATTAGTTGTAGCTCTTGGCTTTAAGTGTTATAAAGTAATAAAAGGAAAATAATTCAGAAATGTAGCCATTGGGATATTATTTTTTGAATAAACTTTTTGTTTTAATTATATTAAAGACATTTGGCCAAAGCCATTATGAACTTTATAAATCTCCAGGCATTTAGAAGTGGTAATGGATTGTTCTCCGTCACCACCATCTCTTATCCTAAATTCATGTCCTTTTAGACTTTCATTTCCCTAATGATAACATTGTTTACTATAATTGCTTTTTAACAATTATTTCAGCTATTTCACCTAAATATATCTGCACTGAACATTTATCTGTAAATTAATTAGCCTTTATTAATTAGACTGTACATGTGTAATAAAATGTAATATTTCTATTATATGTTACATATATATACATATATGTATGTGTGCCTGTGCTCAGTCATGTCTGACTCTTTGCGACTCCACATACTGTAGCCCATCAAGCTCATCTATCCATGCAATTCTCCAGGCAAGAATACTGGAGTGGGTTGTCATTTCCTCCTCCAGGGGTTCTTCCCAACACAGGGGTTGAACCTGTGTCTCCTGCTTTGGCAGATGGGTTCTTTACCACTGGCGCAACCTGGGAAGTTCCAACATATATTTATATCTATTCTGAAATATAATTCTAGATATCAGAAATTACAATCCTTAATTACTTTTTAAAAATAACAACAATTAAGTAACACTGCTTTTTATTTCAGACATTTTTGTGCTTTTTTTCTCAGTTTGGAAAATCCCAATATATTTTTCTCTGTCTTTTTAAAAAATTGAAGTATAGTTGATTTAGAATTTTGTGTTAATTTCAGTTTTCAGTATAGTACAATCATTCAGTATATAATTGTTGTTGTTCTTCAGTTGCCCATTCATGTCCAACTTTTTACGACCCCATGGACTGTAGAGTGCCAGGCTCCTCTGTCCATGGGGTTCTCCAGGCAAGAATACTGAAGTGGGTTGCCATTTTCTTCTCCAGGGGAACTTCCTGACCCAGGGATGGAACCCGTGTGTCCTGCATTGGCAGATGGATTTTTTTTTTTTTTTTTACCACTGGGCCACAGGACTGGAAAAGGTCAGTTTTTAGTCCAATCCCAAAGAAAGGCAATGCCAAAGAATGCTCAAACTACCACACAGTTGCACTATTCTCATACGCTAGTAAAGTAATGCTCAAAATTCTCCAAGTCAGGCTTCAGCAATATGTGAACCATGAACTTCCAGATGTTCAAGCTGGCTTTAGAAAAGGAGAGGAACCAGAGATCAAATTGCCAACATCCGCTGGATCATCAAAAAAGCAAGAGAGTTCCAGAAAAACATCTACTTCTGCTTTATTGACTATGCCAAAGCCTTTGACTGTGTGGATCACAATAAACTGGAACATTCTCCAAGAGATGGGAAATCCAGACCACCTGACCTGCCTCTTGAGAAACCTATATGCAGGTCAGGAAGCAACAGTTAGAACTGGACATGGAACAACAGACTGGTTCCAAATAGGGAAAGGAGTATGTCAAGTCTGTATATTGTCACCCTGTTTATTTAACTTCTATGCAGAGTACATCATGAGAAACGCTGGACTGGAAGAAGCACAAGGTGGAATCAAGATTGCCGGGAGAAATATCAACAACCTCAGATATGCAGATGACACCACCCTATGGCAGAAAGTGAAGAGGAACTAAAAAGCCTCTTGATGAAAGTGAAAGAGGAGAGTGAAAAAGTTGGCTTAAAGCTCAACATCCAGAAAACGAAGATTGTGGTATCTGGTCCCATCACTTCATGGGAAATAGATGGGGAAACAGTGGAAACAGTGTCAGACTTAGTATTTTGGGGGCTCCAAAATGACTGCTGATGACTACAGCCATGAAATTAACAGACGCTTACTCCTTGGAAGGAAAGTTATGACCAACCTAGATAGCATGTTGAAAAGCCGAGACATTACTTTGCCAACAAATGTCCGTCTAGTCAAGGCTATGGTTTTTCCAGTGGTCATGTATGAATGTGAGAGTTGGACTGTGAAGAAGGCTGAGCACCAAAGAATTGATGCTTTTGAACTCTGGTGTTGGAGAAGACTCTTGAGAGACCCTTGGACTGCAAGGAGATCCAGT
>NW_011495053.1:2150476-2153628 GCF_000754665.1 Bison bison bison | reverse complement strand
AATGATGCTGAAGCTGAAACTCCAGTGCTTTGGCCACCTCATGCGAAGAGTTGACTCATTGGAAAAGACTCTGATGCTGGGAGGGATTTGGGGGCAGGAGGAGAAGGGGACAACAGAGGATGAGATGGCTGGATGGCATCACTGACTCGATGAACGTGAGTCTGAGTGAACTCCGGGAGTTCGTGATGGACAGGGAGGCCTGGCGTGCTGCGATTCATGGGGTCGCAAAGAGTTGGACACGACTGAGTGACTGAACTGAACTGATATAGTGGCGTGTATCTGTTAATCACAGACTCCTAATTTATTTCTCCCCTCTTTCCCCTTTGGTAATTATGTTTGCTTTTTATGTCTGTGAGTCCACTTCTGTTTTGTAAATAAGTTCACTTGTATCTTTTTTTTTTTTTTGGTACCACCCCACTCCAGTACTCTTGCCTGGAAAATCCCATGGGCAGAGGAGCTTGGTAGGCTGCAGTCCATGGGGTTGCTGAGAGTCAGACACGACTGAGCAACTTCACTTTCACTTTTTATTTTCATGCATTGGAGAAGGAAATGGCAACCCACTCCAGTGTTCTTGGCTGGAGAATCCCAGGGATGGGGGAGCCTGGTGGGCTGCCGTCTATGGGGTCGCACAGAGTCGGACACGACTGAAGCGACTTAGCAGCAGCAACAGCAAAGTGGTGTTAGGTGATGTATATCTTTGTCTGGCTCCCTTCACAATGGAATATTACTCAGCCATAGAAAGAACAAAATAATGCCACTTGTAGCAACATGGATGGATCTAGAGATTATCATATTAAGTGAAGTAAGTCAGACAGAGGTTTTGTGCCTTAATAACCACATGGTGATTTCTCATCGAATCACTGGATGTAGGAGCTGCTGAGTAAGGGTGAATTGTGACAGCCCGTTCAGCCACACCACTCTCCTCCACTGTGACCCTTGCCTGATTATGTCAGCTTTCCACCCACTGCTGCTTCTTCTTTAAAATGAGAATTCTGCCACACTTACTTTTCCAGTGCTGCTGTGTGGGCCAGATTTGAAGAGACCTACAATTAAAACATTGCTCACCTTAATGTCCAGTGGTACACTGATGATCTCTACTCAAAATATGCTGTTTATTCTTAATACTAGTTGTTATTCTCTCCATGTAGACTTTTATGAAAACATAATTCTTCTGAGGAATACGTGTTATCTGAATGTTTCATAAGGGAATTCCCTGGCAGTCCAATAGTGAGGACTTGGTGCTTTCACTCCTAGGGTACAGGTTTGATCCCTGGTTGGGGAACTAAGATCCTGCAAATCATGCAGCTTCCCCCCCCAAAAATTAATGATATGGTTTATTTTGCTTTAAATAGAGTTAAGCACAGGTGTTGGTAATTATTAGCAAGGGAGCAAAAAGGGAAGCAGCTTGGGTGGCAGACCAGTGGTAGCCATATGGAAAAGACAGATTTAGTGAAGATAAATAAAGCCAGGCTCAAGCTAAGCCCTGTAATTAAACCCTTTCATCTACTCTAGGAATGCAGCTGATGCAAAATATTCACACGTGTTCCTCACATCAAAAAAGAATGTATTAATATATGTGTCATAACTGATCCTGTCTATATTTAAGCATTTGTTGACTTCACGTCACTCCAGACCCATTCAGATATTTCTGAAGTTGTCTTGGAAGTTATCATTTAGTCATTGCATAAATGGCTAAAGAACTTCTTGCCAGTCTTACTGGTTCATCTTCTTATGTAATTGCGACTTTGTCCTCATCTTTACTCTGGGGAGTTTTATGATCATGAAGCTGCCATGCTTTTTGTTTTTTTAGGGTGATATCATTTGGCCAGCCTTTATAGAATGCCACTGAGATAGCCCGGCTTTAGAGGGTTTTCATAGTCTTTTCATTATTAGGCTGGTGAACACATGAACTCTCAGGCAACTGGTCACTATTTCTCAGGGGATATTTTTTGTTGTTGTTGTTAATAAGTAATCTTTTAGAGCACTTTGAGATTTATAGCAAAATTGAACCAGAAGTACAGAGTCCCCGTATATGCCCTTCTTCCTCCTAACACAGTTTTTGTAGCTATTAGCAACTTACATTAGTGTGGTATGTAACATCTGTTGCAATTCATGAACCAATATCAGCATATTTTTATTAACTAAAGTCTATAGTTTACATTAGGATACACTCTTTTTGCTTCCCAAGTGGTGCTAATGGTAAAGAACCTACCTGCCATTGCAGGAGATATATGAGACATACGTTCAAATCCTGGGTCAGAAAGACCCCTTGGCAGTTTTCTTGCCTATAAAATCCCATGAACAGAGGAGCCTGATGGGCTACAGTCATGGGGTCGCCAAGACTCAGATACTACTTAGCTAAGTCAAAACGACTTAGTGTGCTTTCTTTGTTGTATAATCCTATGAGTTTTGACACATGCCAAATATCACCTATTCATTCTCACACGATTATGCAGAAGTTTCATTGCCCTAAAATTTCTGTATGCTCCACCTAATCAACCTGCCTCCCTCATTCTGAGCCTCTGGCAACTACTGACCTTTATACAGCTTCTGTAGTTTCATCTTTTCCAGGATGTTATATGTTAGAATCATGCAGTATATAGTGTTTCCACATTGGCATCTTTTACTCAGTAATATCCATGAACTTCTTCCATGTCTTTTCATGGTTTGCTAGCACAGGTTAATTACCACTGAGTAATATCGCATTGTCTGGATGTACCGGTTTATCTGTCCATTCATCTACTGAAGAACATCTAAGATGCTTCCAAATTTTGGCATTCATGAGAAAAACTACTTTAGATATTTGTGTGCAGCGTTTATGTGGACACAAGTCTTGAATTCCTTTGGATAAATACTAGGAAGCATGATTGCTGGACTCTATGTAAGGGTATGTTTAGTTTTGTAAGAATCTGCCTAATTTTCTTCCAAACTGGCTTTAACATTTTGCAAGTAATGAGAGTTCCTTTTGCCTCATTTCCTCACCAGCATTTGTGTTGTCAGTATTCTAGATTCAGTTCAGTTCTGTTTAGTTGCTCAGTCGTGTCCGACTCTTTGCGACCCCATGAATTGCAGCACGCCAGGCCTCCCTGTCCATCACCAACTCCCGGAGTTCACTCAAACTCATGTCCATAGAGTCAGTGATGCCATCCAGC
>NW_011495053.1:2149683-2150225 GCF_000754665.1 Bison bison bison | reverse complement strand
TCAGTATTCTAGATTCAGTTCAGTTCTGTTTAGTTGCTCAGTCGTGTCCGACTCTTTGCGACCCCATGAATTGCAGCACGCCAGGCCTCCCTGTCCATCACCAACTCCCGGAGTTCACTCAAACTCATGTCCATAGAGTCAGTGATGCCATCCAGCCATCTCATCCTCTGCCATCCCCTTCTCCTCCTGCCCCCAGTCCCTCCCAGCATCAGTCTTTTCCAGTGAGTCAACTCTTCGTATGAGGTGGCCAAAGTATTGGAGTTTCAGCTTTACCATCAGTCCTTCCAAAGAAATCCCAGGGCTGATCTCCTTTAGAATGGACTGGTTGGATCTCCTTGCAGGCCAAGGGACTCTCAAGAGTCTTTTCCAACACCAGAGTTCAAAAGCATCAATATTCAGCGCTCAGATTTCTTCACAGTCTAACTCTCACATCCATACATGACTACTGGAAAAACCATAGCCTTGACTAGACGGACCTTTGTTGGCAAAGTAATGTCTCTGCTTTTGAATATGCTATCTAGGTTGGTCATAACTTTCCTTCC
>NW_011495053.1:2136349-2149583 GCF_000754665.1 Bison bison bison | reverse complement strand
TGAATGTTGAGCTTTAAGCCAACCTTTTCACTCTCCTCTTTCACTTTCATCAAGGGGCTTTTGAGTTCCTCTTCACTTTCTGCCATAAGGGTGGTGTCATCTGCATATCTGAGGTTATTGATATTTCTCCTGGCAATCTTGATTCCAGCTTGTGCTTCTTCTAGCCCAGCGTTTCTTATGATGTACTCTGCCTAGAAGTTAAATAAGCAGGGTGACAATATACAGCCTTGATGTCCTCCTTTTCCTATTTGGAACCAGTCTGTTGTTCCATGTCCAGTTCTAACTGTTGCTTCCTGACCTGCATATAGGTTTCTCAAGAGGCAGGTCAGGTGGTCTGGTATTCCCATTCTAGATTAGAGACATGCTAATAGGAAGATGGTGATATCTCATTGTTGTTTTAATTTGAAATTCACTAACAGTTGTATCCAACTCTTTGCAACACTCTGGACTGTAGCCTGCCAGGCTCGTCTGTCCATGGGGTTTTTTAGGCAAGAATACTGGAGTGGGTTGCCATTTTCTCCTCCAGAGGATCTTCCCAGTGCAGGGATCGAACCTGTGTTTCCTGTGTCTCCTGCATCGCAGGCAGATTCTTTACCCACTGAGCCATCAGGAAGCCCTTAACAGTACACATTGTTGAGCATATTTTCCTATGCATAGTTATCTTTTGTGTATCTTCTTTGGTGAGATATTCAGATATTTTGCCCATTTTTAAACTGGGTTGTTTATTTTATCATTATTCTTAAAGATCCTGCATATTGGTGTATTTCCTTGGTTCTGGCACCATACCACAAACCTTGAAACTAGCACTCAATACAAGGTACCTGAGTTATTTGTTTGGAAAGACACAGAAAGAGGTAAAAGACATAGAATTAAGAAATCACTCAAGATAATTTTCACTGCTTTTTGTCAGTTAATCAGTCCTTGGCTTGTTTTTGTGCATAGAAGGAAAGCGAGCACCCCTCCGCCCCCCACCTCCTGTTGTGCCCTGGGAGCTGAAGCAGCCAGCTGGCATCAGCAAGCCTGCGCCAGGGGACACCCCAGGAATACTAGCGCAAGGACGCAAGCAGAATATTCAGGGCTGTAGTTTGAAGGCTCTGAGTGCATGATCCCAGCATCCAGGGCTTCCTCTCCTTGAGGCTAATCTCCTACCAAGGCCCCAAAAGCCCAAACTGCCTAAAATAGAGGCCAACACCGAGCCTTCACTTGACACTGTTTATTGCAGAGCCAGCCATCTCTTGGGGGAAAGTTGGCCACGCTGGACTCCTTCCTCCCTGGGAAAGGCAGAGCTTGATCTCAACAGAGAAGCAGCGTGTTTTGGATGTAGGTTTGCCTTTCCTGACACGGAGGGCCTCAGTCACTTAAACGGGCCAAGTGCTCGGGTCCTCTGTCACACGGAGTCAGACTGAGGAATCCGCCTCACAGGAAAGAAGATGTTTCTGTGGGCTCAGCAAAGCTGCCCCACAAACCTTGTCACCTCCTGTGCCTCCTGTAGGCAGCCAGCTCACAGGTAGCACAGCTGGAGGTCACAGGTTGGAGGTGACATCCTGCGAGGTTAGGGTCTCATCCTCCGAGTTGCAGGATATATTCTAAATGATCAATGGGACTGTGTCCCTGATGGTAAAAATACTTAGGTCTAGGAATCAGTGGTAAAGGTGTAGGTATGAATCCGCTAATGTTACTCCCACTGACTCACTTGTATTTGTTCTCCCTGCCTCTCCTGCATTGGGCTCTGCAGATTCTCTTGTTCCTACGGAGAACCAGGAAGCACAGGACTTCAAGTGGTTACGCTGCTCAGGCTTGTTGGATCTACCCCAAGAGGCCGGCAGGTGACCAGTGGAGTCGCCTTCCTGGGAGGGACAGTGGTCCCTGATGATTGAGGCGAGATGGGGGTGCTTTCATAATATGGAATCAGGAGAAATATGTCTTCCTCCCTTCACGTAAAGGCACCTCTGCATTCTCCCCGCCTAATTTTGAGAGTAACTGGACAGACATAGCCTGAGAGAAGCATAGTTACTGGGGGTTAGACGTGTCTCATGAATGAACGTCTCAGACAAAGCACTGTTTGGCTCACCTGGACCGCTGTAGATGAAGGCTGAGTGCAAGGGGAGCTGGGGATGACGCCAGTGAGGCCCTGAGACCGTCTCAAGAGGCTGGAGCTGTGGCTCCTTCCACAGCTGTCCCTCTGCTGTCGAAGGGCACTGGTTCCAGGACTCCTGACATACCAGCGATCTTGGGTGCTCAAGTCCCTTGCACGGAATCGCCTGGGACTGTCTGCATTGGGTATCTGTGGATGCGTAATGCCAAGAGCTGGTTGTACCATCTCCCCTCTTCAGACATACCCTTGGGAAGAGAGGCACCACCACATCTGGGTGCTTTTCCCAGAGGTCATAAGACAAAGTGGGTCTGAGTGGCTTGAGGGGTGGACGATAGCTGGCACCATAATGCAGGTCCAGATCCCACTTTGGGAATTAAAGACATTCACTGAGTGGTAGGGAATTCTGCCGGCTGACAGTCCGGGTATCAGCTCAACCTGGGAATTGCTCTCCTCTGAATTAAAGAGACTGGCATCGCCTGAGGTCACACTTCTTTCCATGGGCCAGCCTGTCTCCACCTACTGGTCCATGCAGGAGTACCAAGGCTCTCCCTTCTCAGCTGGTATCAAGGTAGCATTAACGGGCCACCTCAGCTCCTGAGTTCCATGTGTCCTGCTCACTCGGTGCTTTCTGATGGTGACAGCGGTGCTCACATGCCCCGGCCCCCATTCCTGCGTCATCTCTCTCTCCACTGGTGGAGAGCATGTATTCCTAACCATCCTGAGGGCTACTGGGTCTGAATCTGCTTCTGGGGATCCCCACCAGCAAGGATCATATTTTAGGTATCCATTTGGGGGATGTTTTACTTATTTATTTAAAAAATTTTTTTGAAGTGTACTTGATTTACAATGTTATATTAGTTTCAAGTAAACAGCAAAGTTGATTCACTTATATATATGTGTGTGTGTGTGTGTGTGTGTATGTATATATAGTTTTTGCTGTTGCTCAGTCACTCAGGTGCGTCCAACTCTTTGTGACTCCAGGGACTGCAGCATGCCAGGCTTTCTGGTCCTCCACCATCTCCTGGAGCTTGCTCAAACTCATGTCCATTGAGTTGGTGATGCCATCCGACCATCTCATCCTTTGTCGTCCCCTCCTCCTGTCTTCAGTTTTACCACAAAGAGTCGGACAGAACCGAGCGACTAAGCTGAGCACACAGCATGCATACATATATATATTCTTTTCAGATTCTTTTCCATTATATGTCATAATAAGATACTTAGTATAGTTGCCTGTGCTATACAGTAGGTCCTTTACAGATAGTGGTGTGTATATGTTAACTCCAAGCTCCTAATTTATCCCTCCCCCTACCCCACGTTTCTCCTATGGTAACCATAAGTTTGTTTTTGAAATCTATGATTCATTTCTGTTTGTAAGTAAGTTTATTTATGGTGGTGGTGGTTTAGTCGCTAAGTTGTGTCTCTTCTGTAATTCCATGAACTGTAGCCCACAGGCTCCTCTGTCCATGGGGTTCTCCAGGCAAGAATACTGAAGTGGGTTGCCATTTCCTTCTCCAGGGGATCTTCCTGACCCAAGGATGGAACCCATGGGTCCTGCATTGGCAGATGGATTTTTTTTTTTCCACTGAGTTTATATCACTTTTTAAAAATAGATTCCACATATGGATGATATCATATGGTATTTGTTTTCCTCCATCTGACTTACTTCACTTAGTATGATCAGCTCCAGGTCTTTTAGAAGTTATTTCAAGAGTGACATCACTGACATGGCACAGTAGGCAGTGCCAAGACCTCACCCCCTAGAGAAAAACTGACAGTATGGAAAGACGAACTGAAACTGTCAGGATCAGATTTGTCAGAACTCCAGAAAACACACAGAAGTTTAGAGTAGACCCCTGCGTGCTGGATTAGGAAAAAGGCAACTTGAAAATGATGGGAAATCTGTGTGATGTTTTCACTTGCTCTCACTCCAGGGCAATGATTGATTCTGTAATATCGAAATTAACTGGAGAAGAGAGCTTAGGGCACACAAATAGAGGCAAAAAGCAGCGGAATGTGGTTGTTGCGGTTGCTGCATCCTCAGAGGCACCCGAAAGCCTTGAGATTCAGAAACGCATGTTTGCCCCCTACCCACCAGGCAGGAAATGTGCTTCTGGCTGACAGTGAAACAGCAGTCAAGAGAAAAGTGTACTGAGTGATCACCTCTTAACAATTATGTGTTTCCCCTAAATGGTGTACCACAGTCTGTATGTCATTAATTATGCTTTAAAATATGGTTTCTAATTGTAAAAATGTGTCTTGTCGCTTGGATGTCCATTATCTTATTCTGATATTGATCATTCATATTTTTCTGTCTCTCTTCTGTTGTCAATACTATGAGGACTACCCTTTTGTTGGCAGGGGCGGGGGGTTGTATTCATTTCACTACTCATGTGTTCAACAAATACAGATGCACTTATTCCTAGAGACTGTAATTTTTTTCCATTCTGTTTATACCTAGGAAACATTCATTGTGCCTCAAGAAAAGTTCAATATTCTGTTATGTTTATAGAAATAATTATTGATTCAAAATATTAAGAATCTCACATTTATAGTACATTGATAACTGTATTAAGGATTCATTCTTATTCAATTTATTAAAATATTATATCTCAGTAAAAGCTTGAATTTTTCCACATGTATAGTTTAATTATTTTTTCTTAATGTTTTAATATTTTTGTCTGCTATAATACACAAGAATAGAAAAGTAGATGTCAGTGAAAATAAATTATCATGGATACATCATAGATATATAATTAAAGTATTTCCTTTGCATCTTGATTCTTTTATTGGATCTTGTTATTAAAACTTTTTATTAATTTAAATTTTTAGACAATTTCCTTATGTTTTCTAAGTCAATAAATATCATTTATAAATTATGATAAATTTAGCTCTTTTAAATTTTTTTCTATTTCTAACTTATCCCTAAATTAGAAAGTTAAAACAGTATAAAATATAGTGAAAATAGTCAATGAGAATTGCTTAATTTACATTGAATTTAGCTTCAAAAATGATAGAATTTTTTCAGTTATACAAGTATAACCCTATATCTAATATATCATATTTTCAAAATTAGAAATTGTCAAAAGTTATAGAATGGCTTTATAAAAACTATGGAGACATTTCTTATTTAGAATGTCTTTGAGATTCATTATAAAAGCATTTTCTAATGAGAAATGATTCTAGAAATCATCTGCCTGTTGGAGTGAATATGAATTTTGGACTTACAAACATAAATTCAAATTAAAATAATAGGTTAGTGTTTAATCTAAATATTTTCTTTGTTATTAGGCAACATTTTCTAATATTTTGGTATTATGATTTCATGTCCTACTACAATTAGTTACCTTTCATTTTTCCCTCTCTCTTGTAGCAAATTATAATAATATATTTTCTGTTCATTTAATATGCAAAGGTAGTCTGTAAAATTATGTGGATGTCTATGAGAAGGCTTTGGGAGAAAATTTAAAGTAGAAAGAGGAGAAGGGAGAATTCTAACATTTAATGTTTGGTGGGGGAGATTAAATCTACAGACAGGAAATCAGTCATTAAAGAAAAAGAGACATAAGTGTCCTTGGCTATCAGGATAAAGGGATGCCTGTTTCTGAGCAGTGGCCACTAGTTCGGAGTGCTGCTGAGTCCTGAGATACAATTAGATTTAAGAATAGCCCCAAAATTTAAAAAGTGACCTAAGGATGTGATTATTTATCTGCAGTAATGTTCTATATAGCACTGTTTCTAACAGCAAAATCTGTGGTATGTTTTCAGAGGTATAGGATTGATTATGAAAGTGGTGTTATTCCTTCACTACACTGATATTAAAATGATGTTACAAGAACATATTTAGTAATGGGAAAGGAAGTTCACACTGAAATTTTAGGTGAATAAGAGGAAATTACATAGCAGGGTATATTCAGGATTGTGAAGGAGTGTTTGTAATTTTGTTTGTCTATTGTAAAGATACTACAAAGACCATGTTTTACTTATATAATAGGAAAATGCAATAAATGTTTTCATCATGATGAAGTGACCTGTGGGTCTGGCTGCACAGAGGTCTTGGGTGGGTCTACTGACCGCTGTCTGATGGAGTGGAGGCGCCCACAGGCAAGCGGCAGCCAGCCCAGGAAGGAAGGCAGGTAGCTGCGAAATACAGATGCTAAGTACTCACTTCTGTTATGGAATTCTGCCTTTGAAAGAAAGATTGACAAATGGCCAGAGGAGCTTTCCAACTTGAGTGAGGATTTGATTGTTTCAATGAAAGTGTCTTCAGTGGTGGGGAATACAATGGAAATTGTCCAGATGATAGACAAGGACTGAATATCCAATGAAAAGGGGTTGTTGTTGTTGTTCAGTCGCTCAGTCATGTCTGACTCTGCGACCCAATGGACTGCAGCACGCCAGGCTTCCCTGTCCTTCACTGTCTCCCTGAGCTTGCTCAAACTCCTGTCCATTGAGTTGGTGATGCCATCAAACCATGTCATCCTCTGCCATCGCCTTCTCCTCCTGCCCTCAATCTTTTCCAGCATCACAGTCTTTTCAAATGAGTCAGCTCTTCGCGTCAGGTGGCCAAAGCATTGGAGTTTCAGCTTTGGCATTGGTCCTTCTAATGAATATTCAGGACTGATTTCCTTTAGGATTGACTGGTTTGATCTCCTTGCAGTCCAAGGGACTCTCAAGAGTCTTCTCCAACACCACAGTTCAAAAGCATCAATTCTTTGGCTCTCAGCTTTCTTTATGGTCTAATTCTCACATCCATGCATGACTACTGGAGAAACTATAGCTTTGACCATACAGACCTTTGTTGGCAAAGTGATGTCTCTGCTTTTTAATACACTGTCTAGGTTTGTCATAGCTTTTCTTCCAAGGAGAAGGTGTCTTTTAATTTTATGTCTGCGGTCATCATCTGCAGTGATTTTGGAGCCCAAGAAAATAAAGTGTGTCACTGTTTCCATTGTTTCCCCATCTATTTGCCATGAAGTGATGGGAACAAATGCCATGATCTTCATATTTTGAATTTTGAGTTTTAATCCAACTTCTTCACTCTCCCCTTTCACCTTCATCAAGAGGCTCTTTAGTTCCTCTTTGTTTTCTGCCATAACGGTGGTATCATCTGCATATCTGAGGGTACTGATATTTCTCCCAACAATCTTGATTCCAGCTTGTGCTTCATCCAGCCCATGCTTCATCATGTTTCTCATGATGTACTTTGCATATAAGTTAAATAAGCGGGGTGACAATATACAGCCTTGACAGATTCCTTTCCCAATTTTGAACCAGTCCATTGTTCCATGTCTGGCTCTGTTGCTTCTTGACCTGCATACAGGTTTCTCACGAGGCAGGTAAGGTGGTCTGGTATTATTTCTGATAAGAAGAGTTAGACTCCAAAGTTTGGCTGGAAAAATGAGTCATGGTGGAAGAATTAGCCCTGCTCTTGCAGTAGAAGAGGAGATGGATGCAGGAACTACATTGATTGCTAGGAAGATTAGGCTCTTGTTTCTCGTGCATGCTCTTCTACAAGAGAGAGGCTGGAGACCACATGGCCAGGTGACAAAAGAGGAAGACCATCTGCAATAGGACTTGGGAAGAGCAGGAGAGCGAGACGACCTGAGGAACGTAGTGGGATCGCGCCATCCGGGTGCTGAGGGTGCGTGGCTGATGATGAGGAGTTTGTGATGGCAACAGTCTCTGTGTGTGTTACACCTTCTGTGACAGCGATGTGCTACCGGGATCCGGGCAGCAGGCTGTCAGAAAGAGGCGTTGTTATGTTTTAAAATACTTTCCAGGGCTGCTTTGAAAATTAAATATGGTAATGCTTACTGAATGTTTATGGCCTCTCAACAGTATGTGAGTTTATAGTTCAATAATGATTTTTATTCCTCAATCAGAGTTCACCTGTACACACATACACCCCTAAAATAAATATTTATGTACACATAAAATGGGTATACTTATATGCATCTATTTTCAGAAGTACTGGTTTTAGTGATATTCCAAGCAGCTTCTGATTATTTCTATTATATTGCTTCAAATTCCTATTTTGTTCATATTTTATTTTGTGTATTTTCGTCTTACCCACCTTTTCTTAGTTTCTTTTCTAGAATTTTGTATCAGGTATTTAGTTGTTTCACAGGATACTAATTATTCATCAATTCAAGTGAAGTTTTCTCTTTTTTTCTAATTTGTGTGTTTGTATTTTGATCTTGTTTTCTTCAAGCATTCTGTTTTGTTTCTGCTTAGTTTTAACTTAAGCTCTTGTAATGAATCCTTATGAATGAGCCTTTATTTATTGATCATTGTCTTCACTGAATGATTGAAATGATTTAAGTTTTTTTTATTTATCTTTTTTTAAATTAAATTTAATTTTTTTTAACTTTACACTATTATATTGGTTTTGCCATATATCAACATGAATCCGCCACAGGTATACACGTGTTCTGCACCCTGAACCCTCCTCCCTCCTCCCTCCCCGTACCATCCCTCTGGGTCGTCCCAGTGCACCAGCCCCAAGCATCCAGTATCGTGCATCAAACCTGGACTGGTGTCTCGTTTCATATATGATATTATACACGTTTCAGCGCCATTCTCCCAAATCATCCCACCCTCTCCCTCTCCCACAGAGTCCATGTCTCTGAGTCTTTGTTTGATACTATCCCCTAAGTCTAGATACCAAGTTTTAATAAAGGCTTTTATTCTTAATTGCCCTAATACTCATTTATGGGAGTATTATTTTAAAATGAAATAGACATCTGTGTTCTGATTAGAAGCCTATTATAGTGCATGCAGACAAGCACAAATTAGAACAATGCAGCCCTCAAGACCTCTCCCAGAGATAATTGCTACTGATATTTTGGGGTGTCTTTGGGGGACCTCGTGGCTTGATAGCACCAGGAGCCAGATGTCAGGCAGTTGCCAAATGAGTTTAGAGCTTTATTTACATTTTTATGGCTTTTGTGTCTGAAAATAGACATTTTAATGGAAATTTTGCAGTGCATATCAGGAAAGCCTACACTAAATTAATACTCTACAAGTTTGTAATATGTTTAGTTTAAACCTTAAATCAAACATTTATTCAACATTATTTTTTTCCACCATGTTCCTACAGGTGGGTACTTCTATGTTCTAGCTGTAAACTGAGATTTACTTAAAATTCATTCAGACTGGTTGGTTGAAGTGGGCCGCCTCCTCTCTCCGACTGCTTCAATAATTTTGTGATCAGGCAGTGTTTGTTCTCTCTTATGACCTTAATTTTGACACGTGATGAAGCTTTGAATGAGAGGAAATCAATTAGCATCAGAGAACAAGATTTCCTTTGTAATTTTTTTCTGAGTAATTGCTTTCAATTTGTAATATGTAGGCTGTACCTACAAATGTTGGTTGCCTCTGCATCGTCTACATCAAATGTTAAACTATAATATGATGTTACAGCCCACTTTTTTAAAATGATGAAAGAAAATAACCTACAGCCTAGATTATTGTACCCAGCAAGGATTTCATTCAAGTATGAAGGAGAAATCAAAAGCTTTTCAGACAAGCAAAAGCTGAGAGAATTTTGCACCACCAAACCAGCTCTCCAACAAATACTAAAGGATATTCTCTAGACAGGAAATACAAAAACGGTGTATAAGTTCGAACCCAAAACAATAAAGTAAATAGCAATGGGATCATACTTATCAGTAATTACCTTAAACGTAAATGGGTTGAATGCCCCAACCAAAAGACAAAGACTGGCTGAATGGATACAAAAACAAGACCCCTACATATGTTGTCTACAAGAGACCCATCTCAAAACAGGGGACACATACAGACTGAAAGTGAAAGGCTGGAAAAAGGTTTTCCATGCAAATAGGGACCAAAAGAAAGCAGGAGTAGCAATACTCATATCAGATAAAATAGACTTTAAAACAAAGGCTGTGAAAAGAGACAAAGAAGGTCACTACATAACAATCAAAGGATCAATCCAAGAAGAAGGTATAACAATTATAAATATATACGCACCCAACATGGGAGCACCGCAGTATGTAAGACAAATGCTAACAAGTATGAAAGGAGAAATTAACAATAACACAATAATAGTGGGAGACTTTAATACCCCACTCACACCTATGGATAGATCAACTAAACAGAAAATTAACAAGGAAACACAAACTTTAAATGATACAATAGACCAGTTAAACCTAATTGATATCTATAGGACATTTCATCCCAAAACAATGAATTTCACCTTTTTCTCAAGCGCACATGGAACCTTCTCCAGGATAGATCACATCCTGGGCCATAAAGCTAGCCTTGGTAAAATCAAAAAAATAGAAATCATTCCAAGCATCTTTTCTGACCACAATGCAGTAAGATTAGATCTCAATTACAGGAGAAAAACGATTAAAAATTCCAATATATGGAGGCTGAACAACACGCTGCTGAATAACCAACAAATCACAGAAGAAATCAAAAAAGAAATCAAAATTTGCATAGAAATGAATGAAAATGAAAACACAACAACCCAAAACCTGTGGGACACGGTAAAAGCGGTCCTAAGGGGAAAGTTCATAGCAATACAGGCACACCTCAAGAAACAAGAAAAAAGTCAAATAAATAACCTAACTCTACACCTAAAGCAACTAGAAAAGGAAGAAATGAAGAACCCCAGGGTTAGTAGAAGGAAAGAAATCTTAAAAATTAGGGCAGAAATAAATGCAAAAGAAACAAAAGAGACCATAGCAAAAATCAACAAAGCCAAAAGCTGGTTCTTTGAAAGGATAAATAAAATTGATAAACCATTAGCCACACTCATCAAGAAACAAAGGGAGAAAAATCAAATCAATAAAATTAGAAATGAAAATGGAGAGATCACAACAGACAACACAGAAATACAAAGGATCATAAGAGACTACTATCAACAATTATATGCCAATAAAATGGACAACGTGGAAGAAATGGACAAATTCTTAGAAAAGTACAACTTTCCAAAACTCGACAAGGAAGAAATAGAAAACCTTAACAGACCCATCACAAGCACGGAAATTGAAACTGTAATTAAAAATCTTCCAGCAAACAAGAGCCCAGGTCCGGACGGCTTCATAGCTGAATTCTACCAAAAATTTAGAGAAGAGCTAACACCTATCCTGCTCAAACTCTTCCAGAAAATTGCAGAGGAAGGTAAACTTCCAAACTCATTCTATGAGGCCACCATCACCCTAATACCAAAACCTGACAAAGATCCCACAAAAAAAGAAAACTACAGGCCAATATCACTGATGAACATAGATGCAAAAATCCTTAACAAAATTCTAGCAATCAGAGTCCAACAACACATTAAAAAGATCATACACCATGACCAAGTGGGCTTTATCCCAGGGATGCAAGGATTCTTCAATATCCGCAAATCAATCAATGTAATACACCACATTAACAAATTGAAAAATCAAAACCATATGATTATCTCAGTAGATGCAGAGAAAGCCTTTGACAAAATTCAACACCCATTTATGATAAAAACTCTCCAGAAAGCAGGAATAGAAGGAACATACCTCAACATAATAAAAGCTATATATGACAAACCCACAGCAAACATTATCCTCAATGGTGAAAAATTGAAAGCATTTCCTCTAAAGTCAGGAAAAAGACAAGGGTGCCCACTTTCACCACTACTATTCAACATAGTTTTGGAAGTTTTGGCCACAGCAATCAGAGCAGAAAAAGAAATAAAAGGAATCCAAATTGGAAAAGAAGAAGTAAAACTCTCACTATTTGCAGATGACATTATCCTCTACATAGAAAACCCTAAAGATTCCGCCAGAAAATTACTAGAACTAATCAATGATTATAGTAAAGTTGCAGGGTATAAAATCAACGCACAGAAATCCCTTGCATTCCTATACACTAATAATGAGAAAACAGAAAGAGAAATTAAGGAAACAATTCCATTCACCATTGTAATACTTAGGAATATATCTACCTAAAGAAACTAAAGACCTATATATAGAAAACTATAAAACACTGGTGAAAGAAATCAAAGAAGACACTAATAGATGGAGACATATACCATGTTCATGGATTGGAAGAATCAATATAGTGAAAATGAGTATACTACCCAAAGCAATCTATAGATTCAATTGCAATCCCTATCAAGCCACCAACAGTATTCTTCACAGAGCTAAAACAAATAATTTCACAATTTGTATGGAAATACAAAAAACCTCGAATAGCCAAAGCGATCTTGAGAAAGAAGAATGGAACTGGAGGAATCAACCTACCTGACTTCAGGCTCTACTACAAAGCCACAGTTATCAAGACAGTATGGTACTGGCACAAAGACAGAAATATAGATCAATGGAACAAAATAGAAAGCCCAGAGATAAATCCACGCACATATGGACACCTTATCTTTGACAAAGGAGGCAAGAATATACAATGGATTAAAGACAATCTCTTTAACAAGTGATGCTGGGAAAACTGGTCAACCACTTGTAAAAGAATGAAACTAGAACACTTTCTAACACCACCATACACAAAAATAAACTCAAAATGGATTAAAGATCTAAACCTAAGACCAGAAACTATAAAACTCCTAGAGGAGAACATAGGCAAAACACTCTCTGACATACATCACAGCAGGATCCTCTATGACCCACCTACCAGAATATCGGAAATAAAAGCAAAAATAAACAAATGGGACCTAATTAACCTTAAAAGCTTCTGCACATCAAAGGAAACTATTAGCAAGGTGAAAAGACAGCCTTCAGAATCGGAGAAAATAATAGCAAATGAAGCAACTGACAAACAACTAATCTCAAAAATATACAAGCAACTCCTACAGCTCAACTCCAGAAAAATAAATGACCCAATCAAAAAATGGGCCAAAGAACTAAATAGACATTTCTCCAAAGAAGACATACAGATGGCTAACCAACACATGAAAAGATGCTCAACATCACTTATTATCAGAGAAATGCAAATCAAGACCACTATGAGGTACCATTTCACACCAGTCAGAATGGCTGTGATCCAAAAGTCTACAAATAATAAATGTTGGAAAGGGTGTGGAGAAAAGGGAACCCTCTTACACTGTTGGTGGGAATGCAAACTAGTACAGCCACTATGGAGAACAGTGTGGAGATTCCTTAAAAAACTGAAAATAGATCTGCC
>NW_011495053.1:2116100-2135991 GCF_000754665.1 Bison bison bison | reverse complement strand
CTTCCAGCACTCTTTCTTTCTTTCTTTCCAGTCTACTGCCTATTAGAATTGCAGGCAGGGGCCCTGTGTGGCCAGAACTGTAGTCTTTCTGTGTAGCATCCATTTGTGGGTACGTTAGAGAAATGTGGGCAGTTTGAGTTGGAAAGAGAATGATTTCCCTTTTTAAAGTTTAAAGGCCATTGAATAGTATTGAAAGAGTATATCAGAATATCTTCCAAAAATATACTGGTTATTGTTTTCTTACAGATTTATTTTGTAGGGGAGGAAAAATAATTTTCCTTCTAAACTTCTGTGTTCTTAGCTGAGACCTCATTTAATAAAAGATGGATTAATAAGAAGAAAACACACAGATATTTGATTAACATTTGATTTCATATATTTTGATACATATGAGAGATATCCTGGGCAAAATGAGTAACTCCCTGAGGTGACTTGGAATTCATGCTTAAATAAGGGACACGACTGAGAGACTTCACTTTCGCTTTTCACTTTCATGCATTGGAGGAGGAAATGGCAACCCACGCCTGGAGAATCCCAGGGGCAGGGAGCCTGGTGGGCTGCCATCTGTGGGGTCGCACAGAGTCGGACACAACTGAAGCGACTTAGCAGTAGTAGTAGTAGGCCTCTCATGGGAGGAGAAACGATTGTCAGGAAGATGAAAGCCTTAGGAGAGCTGATGCGAGGTTACGAGTTTGTAACCAAGTGTGTCTGAGTGTGGTATTCCCTTCTTGTTTCCTCTCTGGTGACAAATCCCTCTTCCCTGGTTGATGGAGCCCTGGGGAAGGGCTTTATGACAATTAGTTCATTTTAGAGCATCTGTTTTGAGGCAGACAGGGGAGTTCAGAGAAAGCGTGTCCTTGCATGGTCCTTTTCCAGGTGCCTACAGCTCCCAGTAACCAACAAGCCAAAGTGGCAGACTTTGGGGTGGCACGTCCTGAACTCCTGCTGTCATATTTTAGGGTGACATATTCTGCCACCCTTCAGTTTCCAGGTTCTGACACATTGAGTGTGCGCTAGTGTGCATCGCTAGTTCAACAAAGCAGTCTGTAATATGATTCTTAATTGCAGGAGACCTGTTTGTTTCTTGCATTAAAATCAACAATATTTTGTAGTAACAAATTTATCTTCCTTATGAAAATAAAACCATATGTGAAAAACCAAAGCAATTTTTTTTTATTACAAGCGTTTGTAAGTAATCAAAATAAGATATTTTACAATTACCTAAATGTGAGATGTACTTAGTTTTTCTGACACTTCTGTGAAACTGCGAGTTTCATCTCGCTATGGACTAAATGACTTCTCTGCTACACTTACCTTTGCGTGTTTGGATTTCTGGCAAATCCATCCTGCTTGGCACCCCTTGTGACGAGGTGATGGGTGGTGGTGATGACACTGCTGTATAGCTCCTGGTCCTTTTTGTGATGGAGGCGGTTCTAAACTGTACCTTGCTTAAGCTAAGTTAGATATTTTAAATTCTCTAAAAAGAATTCTAAGCAGTCAGATGGCATTGTTCCATGTCAGAAGGATGAAACGATCCACTTCCAATAAAAATGCTGGCCACAGCAAGCAGGTGCAGAGATGTGCGCCTGTGGGGTCAGCATCACAGAGAAGCCAAGTCCAGAATATCTTCAGAAGAGCTTAAATATAGTGTGCTTGCAGGAGCCAGCAGGAGAGAGCAGACTCTGTAGGAAAAAGATCCTGCAGCCTAACACCATCCAGACCGAAATCCAGTGCCACCCAGGGAGTATCACGATAATTTGGTTCGTATTTTATGAAATTAGGTCATTTAGATTTCTTACACCTCAGAGAAACCTTGAAAGTGTATCATCTCTAAACAGCTTTAAACAATTATACAGATAATGAAGGGCCTTCCCAGGTGGCTCAGTGGTGAAGAATCCCTGCCAATGCAGGGGATATAAGAGATGTGGGTTCGATCCCTGGGTGAGGAAGATCCCCTGGAGGAAGGCCTGGAAACTCACTCCAGTATTCTTGCCTGGGAAATCCCATGGACAGAGGAGTCTCTCCAGAGGTGTCACAAAGAGCTGGGCATAACTGAGCAACTGAACACACACACTCACAGAGAATGAAATGTTTGAAACAGTCCTTACCAAACATGGTAAGAATATGACCCTTGTCAAAGATGGGCTACATGAACATCCCAAAGTTACAATGAACTAATATTTGTGGACTTGCCAATGATGAAAATTATATTAAAGGTATAACATACTGTCATTACCCAATCCAATATGATCACACCTCATTATATCACCAAAGGCTCTTTTTCCAATAAGGCCACATTCTGAAATTTCAGGTATTCATGAAATTTGAGGGGATATCATTCAATCCACGTTAGTTGTTATTGTTTAGTTGCTCAGTCATGTCTGACTCTTTGTGACCCTGTGGACTGTAGCTCACCAGACTCCATTGTCCATGGGATTCTCCAGGTAAGAATACTGGATTGGGTTGCCATTTTCTTCTCCAGGGAATCTTCCTGACCCAGGGATCAAACCTGCATCTCCTGCAGTGCAGGCAGATTCTTTACTGTCTGAGCCACCAGGAAGGCCCATTCAACCCACTACATAGACCTAAATATCAGACCTAATCCTATGAAATAGTAGGAAAAAAGAGATAGAATAAAATCTTGATGACTCTGTAACAGGCAAATGTTTCTTAGGGGAAAAAAAAAAAGGTAATAACCAGAAAATAAAAATCAAGAAATCAAAAGCTATCAGAATTTGACACCGTTGAGCTTTGAAATACATATTACTAAAATGAAGAGGTTAGCCACAAAGAAGAAAGTGTTAGCAATATACATGTCTAAAATATATTTGAATCCAGCGTATGTGAAGAATTCTTACAGCTCAATGATAAGAGAGCAGACAAGCTAGTTTTTCAAAAATGGGTAAAAATATTTGAACAAACATTTTATAAATAAACATTTTATGTATCAGTTGACCTACAGGTACATAGAAAGTTGTATTGTTTCATTATCGGGAAAATGCAAAGTTACAGTCTCACTATGATAATGTCACATGCAAACTAGAAAGAATAAAAAAGTCCTAAAATATGGAATGTTGGTGAGGGTGTGGAGGAACGGGCCTATGATTCTCTTTGGGCGAGAATATAAAGTGGTACAGCCAATGGCCTCAATCATCTGATTGAGTTTCTTAAAATATTAAACTTATTCTCCTCATGGCTCAGCTATTCCATTCCTAGATATTTAGCTCAGAGAAACTGAATCGTAGTTTTACAGAGACTTGTACAGACATGTCCATAGTGGTTTCATTCATAGTAGTAAAAAACAAATGCAATAGGAAAAAACCTCAAATATGCATCACTTCATACGTATATAATCAAAATGGGATATATATCCTTTAGAAATAAAATGAATAAATTCATGTACAGTAACTTGGATAAGTGTCAGACTCATTTTGCTTAGTGAAAGAAGCTAGATCATACCTACTGCATGTCTCTGTCTTTATATAAAGTCCCAGAAAACAAAGCCTGATTTATAGTGCCAGGAAGGAGATCCGCAGTTACTTGCGATTGGGGCGTGGATGGAAGGCTGGGTCATGATGTACCACCAGAGAACTCTGGAGGGCGATGTGAAAACACTGTATCGTGATGATGGTGGCAGTTTCACAAGTATATGCACTTTGGATGTTACACTTTAAATTGAAATTGAAATTTTGCTTTTTGTGTGAAAACACAAAATGCTTATTTATTCTTTGTTTCAATATATGAAGTCATAATTTTGTTTATAGACTCTTAACCATTAGAAGTTGCATAATCAGCTAGTGGTAACCATTTATGTGATTTTTGCTGGCAGTAACTCTTTGGACCTCTTGTCATAAAATAGTCGAGTTGCATTTACATTTACCTTACTGCAGAGAAATTTAAGTCCTTGATTAGATACACTTTTAGAAACTATTAAGGATGGGACTCTGGGTCTCTTGTAACATTACAGTCTCAGGGATTTTTCTCTTTGAGATGATGGAATGAAAATAGGACTATGCCATCTCTGAACACCTGGGGCCCTTCTATCAAGACTGAGTGCCATCCTGGTGGGTTGGCACAGGTAAGCACCTGCTCAGGCTCCAGTGTGACAAGGCCACGGAGTGAGGGGCCGTGGTCAGTGTGATTCCCAATTCTTAACTTTCACCCCTGGTAGTGGAGTTCTCTTTACCAAATCCTGACAGCTTACAGATGAGGAAACTGAGGACTGGGAACTGAAATAACCCCTTAAAAGGTACAGTAGCAGGGCTGAGAGAAGAGTCAGAATGTCCTGACTTTCATCCAGTGGTGGAGCTTTCCAACATCCAACTGGCTTTTTAAAAAGTTGTGGTAAAAAACACATTATTTAAATTATTTAATATAAGTTAAAATATTTAATATTTGCCATCTTAATCATTTTCAAGTTTATAGGTTGGTAGTTTTAAGTACAGTTATATTGTTCTTGAACTTCCTCAACTCTTAAAACTAGAACTCTGTAGCCATTGAGAAAAACTCACTTTTTTCTCCCACCCCAGGCAGCCACCGTTCTAATTTCTGCTCCTATGACTGTGTTAGGTCCCTCCTTTGAGTGCTGATCCAGGTCCTAACAATTCATGCGCAGGTTTCTTTTCCATCAGCCTTAACGACATCAGAGATAAAGTATGTTTCTGTGCAGCCTCTATGCTCATACTCATACGTTTGTCTTAAAATGTTAATAAGTCACAATGTACAAATTTCAAGATGTCAGCCAGTGACACAGAGAATTTTGTTTCTAGTTTTCACTTCAATTTAACACATGTTTATAGCCTGTCTCCTATGTGTCACAGCAATGACTATCTCTTTTCAAAGTGGCTTGCCATGTGATTGAGAAAATGATCACATAAGGAGTAATGTTAGGCTCAGGTTGAAGTCCTCGGATTGTGAATTACAAAGTGGAGGGCAGCACTGTGTTCAAGGAGACCAGGGAAGATAACACAGAATAGTGGAACTGCCTAGATCTTGAAGATTTCTAAATTTAGTGATCAAAGAATGGGTCAACATTTGCGCACACTGAGTTTTGTCCTCAGCACACTGAATTATATGCATTCTGTGATCAATCATCCCAACTCCATTAAATCAAACCACGTGGACACCATAGACTGATTTTTGAGGCCAGAGTCTAGAAGATGGTATATGGTCAAAAACTCAGTGAGGAATAAACAACTCCAAATGGTGCTTTACTAATAAAATTATTTACAACATGTTTTTTTTTTTTTTTTCCAGATTGCTTTAAATAATGTTAGTAGTGATCTTGAGATCAAAGGCACATTCTTTCTTGTAAAAGAAAGTCATGAAAACCATATTACCAAGAGTGTGTGGGCCAGTTGTTTGCTGCTAGAAAGCCAATAAACAGGCCAGGTTGGTGGAAAGGAAAGTTTGCTTTATTTCATATGCTGGCAACTTGGGCAGAGGGGAGTGGGGGGCTGGGTTGCAGACATCTGTCCAAAGGCCGACTTCCCCCAGTGGCAACCAGTGGGGCAAGAGCTTTTATAGACAGAAGGTGAGTGGTGGTGGGGGACTACATGCAAAGATAGCACAGTCATCTCTGACAGTCATCTTCAAATTGGTCATCAGTGGTCTAACCAGTGTCATCTTGGTTGTTTTAGATATAGTTAATTTTCAGGTCCAGGGTCCATTTGTTCCCATTTCTTTGCAGCCAGTTCTCAGATTTATGGTAGCTCATGTGGTGGATACAGTCTAGTCATCATGTAGTTAGCTTCTCCACCTGGCGTTCTAGCATCTATAAGACAGCTCACAGGATATGGCTCAGAATATTATCTGTAGCCCTTGAGAAAGAACTAAAGATCCTGGACTGTGCTTAATGACTACATTATTTTTAGTCTCCTTTGACTGTTTTCCTTTGTTTTCGCATTTCTCTGATTAAACATATTCTTGACTGAAATTTTCCGCAGACAAAACTCAGGCAGAGGACGTGTTGGGGGTTGGGGGGAGGGTCACAGGGTCATGCTCCGTTTCCTTCAGGCACATAAAATTGGCAGCTTTGATAGGACAGTATAGGAAAAAGTATTGCATGTTATTGATATTATTGTGGATTTTTTTCAAACTTACATCAACATGTACTTCAAAGCCAAATGATTTTGGAGTGTTTTCCATTTGAGTCTCAGTGGTGGTAGATTAAAGATGTATATTACACAAGATGCATTCACAGACAATTAGGAGCTGAGTGACTATAAACCTGCAGACCTTTGATTAAATACGCTCTTTTATCAACTCTAAAGGTATTATAGACGCACTCCATGCATCAGCATTCTTTGAAAGTAAATCATCATGTGTTCCTAAGCCTTCAGAAAATAATTAGCCACATACTAGTTAAAAGGGGTCAAAACGTTGAAAGCTGAAAAATCAATAAATAATGAAAGGCAGTTAAGCTAGCTTTGCTGCTCAGTGAACATGTGCCTCTTCTCTGAATGGGCCGGAAAGGGTCATTGCCGGCAAGGAGCTACCTGCTGATCTTCATGCTCTCAGGTCAGCTCACCATTATCACTCAGTCCATTATCAGAGAGCTGAATGCATGTCAAAATCAATTTTGCATGCAAAAGTTGTTGTGATACTTTTATTTTTTTCAATGTTGTTTGTTTCTTTTTTTCTTAAATTTTTAGAAATTATTTCATTTGTCTGTGCTGGTTCTTAGTCATGGCATATGGGATCCTTGGTTTGTAGCACTTAGGACCTTCCATCTTAGTTGTGCATCTGGGATCTAGTTCCCTGACCAGGGATCAAACCCAGGCTCTCTGCATTGGGAGTGCAGAATCTTAGCCACTGGACCACCAGGGAAGCCTCTCTGTTTTCTTCTGCTTGCTTCTTTTGCCTTTAAGTACTTTATCAACAGTGTACAGAAAGCCAAGAACACAAGGGATTGAAGGATTTCAGGCTTTCAGAGTGTTTTCCTCATTGTTTTGCCCTCAGGTTAATAGATTTTTTTTTGTAATTGTTATCAGAAGTTTTGGGGTCACAGCTCAAATACAAACCATGAATATAGAGGTGGTTGAGTCTGGGTGATAATATTAGTCCCCTACTCTCTGAAATCCTGTGATTTCTATACGTATTCTCAAAGGAAAATGTATCTTTAGTTGGATATGTAGATGAATTTCTTTTCTTTCTCATTTGTGCTATCATTAAAGATAGCCACCTAAAAATATTTTCAAATTGTTAGTTGTGAAAAGATAAAAAGCACAAATAAGAGAGAAAAATGTATATATAGTCTTCCCTGGTAGCTCAGCTGATGAAGAATCCACCTGCAATGCAGGAGACCCCGGTTTGATTCCTGGGTTGAGATGATCTGCTGGAGAAGGGACAGGCTACCCACTCCAGTATTTTCAGGCTTCCCTGGTGGCTCAGCTGGTAAAGAATCCACCTGCAATGTGAGAGACATGGGTTCAATCCCTGGGTTGGGAAGATCCCCTGGAGAAGGGAATGGCTACCCACTCCAGTATTCTGGCCTGGAGAAATCTATGAACTGTATAGTACATGGGGTCACAAAGAGTTGGGCAACAACTGAGAAACTTTCACTTTCAGTGTATATATAATGATAGCCACCTAAAAGCATTTTCAAATATATATATATATATATATGTATATAGTATATATATATTAAGCTTATATTTATGTATCTATGTGTGTGTGTATTAAGCTTCCCAAATGGCGCTAATGGTTAAGAATCACCTGCTAAAGCAGGAGACACAGGAGACATGGGTTTGATCCCTGAGTCAGGAAAATCCCCCAGAGGAGGAAATGGCAACCCACTCCAGTATTCTTGCCTGGAGAATCCCATGGACAGAGGAGCCTGGCGGGCTACAGTCCATGAGGTTGCAAAGAGTTAGACGTGACTAAGCACACACACAACACAATATATATATTTTAAAAGGAACAAAAACGAGAGTCAGTACTAAATTGTCTAGGTTCATTGTGTTTGCAAATCAGCCGTCAGTGGACACAAAGCTGAGACAGCATCGTGAGTCAGCAGTGGTGATCAGCAGTGGTCCTGCTGGGGTGAGGAGACGAATTAGTGTGTTAACTGGTGTCATGGGGAGCATTCAGGAAGGGTTGCACCCAACCCTGGGTTCCTCTATGTCTTTACCATGAATGACCCATCCTGAAAATCAAGAATTTGCTTGAATCACTCTGTTGAAGGATATCTGTGATCTTGTCTTCTATTTTCCCAGTGAATATGAAGTTGACCATAAGTAGGTATATAAGGATTAAGAAAAATGCTGATGGGATAGGAGATGAAAGGGAAGAAAGTGAGGCAGAAACAAAGAAATCAGTGTCTTCATGATGACCTTTAAATTTGGTTCTGAATTCCTAGTGACCCAACTGTAAAAGGGACCAGCCCTTTTATAGGGCTGGAATCCACAAAAAAATCCTACTCCTGGTTCCTCAGAAGAAACAGCTGCCTCAAGAACCTGAAAGGTTTCTCACACAGAAACATTTATAATGGGCCCTGTATAGTGTCTGCAGGTCTGAGTGGGACAACGCTTGCCCATATGCAAAAATTTTCTAAAGCAGGGATGTTTTTAAGGGAATCCAGCTGGTAAAATTCAAATTTCATAGGTTCTTTTTGTTAAACCCAATCTGGCTAAAACAAGCACTTATAATTTGATTGACCATGGTTTTTGCTTTTTAAAATTTTAAAGCTTTATGGATTCATGAAATATAAAAGCAGTTTTTGGAGGAATATGATGGAGTGATCAATAAAGGTTTTAAAGCATAAAATACGTTACATTAGAATACAATTACATGGGGTAAGTGGAAGAGAACTGTAAGTTCAAAAGGTGCAATCTATAATTTCTTCTTCCTAAAGAAGTTTGTTCCTATTCTTAAATGGAAGATAATGAGTTTCAAATTGCATTGTTGTTTAAATTTCACTGGATAATTAATGAAAATACCAGTCTTATTTTTAAATGTTGATATTTGCTGCATCAGAAATTATATCCTTTGTAATGATTTCAACTAATTAGAAGTATTTTAGATTCAAATTAAATAGTGTGAATGTATAGATCAATCTCTAAAATTATTCTACAGTTTATAATAATAAAAACTTTTGTTATAGAGAGCATTTGCTATCTCAATGATATCCAATAATAAATATCACGGCTGGTTTCATGTAAGTAGTTTTTGAAGTGTCACACAGCTCTGTGAAACTAGTGTGATGTGACAGAAAGTGTGTGTGTGTGTGTTTAGGGAGAGAAGGGTGCATATGACTGAGATAAGGTAACGTGAGTACACTCTCCACCATGGCACGTGAGTTGGAGACCCACCTTATTGGAGTGGTCAGTAGTCACATGGGGGTATTTAAATAAAAGAAACCAAGAACTGAAATTAAAAACTTAATTCTCCTGCCACACTAGTCAAGATCAAGGGTTCAGTATCTACATGGGCCTAGTGGCTGCCCCATTGGATGGCCAAGAGGAAACGTTCCCTCACTGTGGGTGACATTCACCCATTGAAAAATGGGTGAATTTCACAAATACAACTTTTTTCCCAAAGGACTTGACCTCAGCAGCCTGCATCTTAGTTCAGTTCAGTCACTCCGTTGTGTCTGACCCTTTGTGACTCCGTGGACTGCAGCACGCCAGGCCTCCCTGTCCATCACCAACTATTGAGTTGGTGATGCCATCCAACCATCTCATCCTCTGTTGTCCCCTTCTCCTCCCACCTTCAATCATTCTCAGCATCAGGGTCTTTTCAAAGGAGTCAGTTCTTCGCATCACATGGCCTAAGTATTGGAATTCAGCTTCAGCCTGCATCTAGTAGGAGATAACATCATGAGGGTTTTGCGTTGCACCCTTGGGGACGACTCATGAACTTTCGGCGTATGGTGGTGTTGACAGACTTTAAGAAGAATGTGAAAAAATGATATTTGAGCAGATTTGGGAGCTATACTTCAGCCAAAATGTTAAAATTGAGCTTTACCTTATCTTTTTTTGGATGGAATATTTCTGAGTATATCACTTTTTTTTTAAGAATCAGAAAACCCAGGCATTACACGTCAGTATTTTTTATATATTATATTACTTAATGTCCACAATGAAAACATCATAGTGATGGTTGGAAATCACTCATCAAGTCCTCTCATCTAAATGTATGGTTTTTTGATTTGTTACTAAATCATTTTCCTTGATTGAGTTTTGTCTTAAATGAAAGGTGGTGTGATGTATTCCAATTTGATACAAATTGTACTCATTTATTCTAAGTGAAAATTTTAAAACTTTCCATGAGTTGTTATGAAAATTATTGTTTTTGAATATTTTGCAATGAAGCCTCTCATTTTGAAAAGCACAAATGAATTTAATTAGTTGAGTGTATTAACAGTGATTAGAATAAAAAGCTTTATGAGTAGGACAAAAGTAAATCAAAGAAGTTTTTAGGTTATAGTTGGAAGACTTAGAAATATCATTTAAAATAGAAAATATAAAATTAATGTATAAACAGTATTTGACCCACTGTACAGAAGAAAATTTCTGTTGACATGTGGTAAGAGAAATATCTGGTTGTATTTATATCAAAGGTGAGATATTGACTGAGGTTATTAAGGTCAATACTTATCTCAAGTGAAGAATAAATCTTGAGTTTTTCATTGACTCAAAATATCAGTACATGTTCACTAACAGAAACACTAAAAGTGTACTGTAACCATGTTTTAATATTTTCTTATAATAATGACTTTTGGGAGAGACTGCTATTTCTCTGACCACAGTTTTGAAAGAAATCAAATCGATCAAGTTGCTAGGGCAAGGAACTTACCGTAGCCAGTCTGGACTTGTCTTTCTTCGCTATTGCTCTTATTTTCCTTTACTTTTTATGTGTATCCTATAAGAGAAGGTGCTTTTGCCCACACCTGTGGGTTAACTGTGTATTTTTGTCTAGAGTAAGCAAGTGGTAATTTTGTAGGAAGGAAGAACAGTTTCCCACAGGGGATATAATGACCTCCAGGTGTTCCAGATGGACCACTGATGTGCAGAAGGGCTTCTGGGAGGTGGTGTTGAGGTGTCAGCTGATTCTCGAATTTGATGCAAGTGCAGAAAAAGGTCTGTGATTTAAAATTGTGCAGGATGTAAGCCATGCTTTCAGCTTGCCTTTCATTGCTCAGGTGAAAATAGATTGTCATGTGCCAGAAAGGGTGCATAATTGTGTGTGTCTGTGTGTGTGTGTGCGTGTATGTGCCTGTGCATGCCCCTGTGGGCACAGGCTTGGCACAGAATACGGGATGGATGGATGATGCTCTCTGCCTTTGCAGATCTGTTTTCTCTGGATAGTTTTCCTGTTTCTTTTGCTCAGGTTTGGAGAAGGACTGCCCGGTTCATAGACACAGTTGCATCCTCTGCAGTTGGTCCCCTTCGATCCTGTATTAATCTCACCCACAAACATGATGTGTCCATGGCACTGGGCTGATGACTTTACTCTCAGAGACAGTTTGGAGCAACAAATGCTCAGGAATTTCTGTTACTCTGCAGACAACCAGATGTGGGCCTTGGCTGAGCCCTGCCAACCTCTGAGGATATAAGTAATTTGAAATTTTATACCTTACCCTTCAGTCACTGCCTTATCCGTTTGCTGGTAATCCCCACATTATGAATTTTCTTATATCTCCTGTACTCTCTCTAGGAATTAAGGCTGTGAACACAGCAGACACCACAGTGACAGGGGATTATTATTGATGATGTTGCTAGCAGTTCTTCATCATGAGTTGTCGAATCCTATTGCTCTGGCCCCATCATCAATGAATTACATTCCTCTCCTTATAATTGGTAAATTATTCATCTTGAAGTCTCTTTTGTAAAAATGTTTCCAATATAAAACAGTTCTATGCCTAATGCATAGGTAGAAAGATACCAAAAAATAAAAAAAAAATGCAAACCTCTTTGGCTTCAGGAGATCCATCAGGTTAGGGGCCCAGCCTTTCCCATGTTTTATCTAGACAGTATCTAATTGCTTCTTGGGCATGCATTAATATTTTCTTTTAAGAAGGAGACCATTGGGTTTGTGGAATATTTACTGCTGTGTTATGAAAAACTTCTTTCTTATGTTGGAGTTGAATTCTTTTTGGTTACCTTTTATTTAAACCTTCTGACCCAGTCATCTATGAACATCTATCAGGGATTGTCTCCAAATTGTCAGCTCACCGTGTCTGTTTTTCCTGCGTTCCTCTGGTTACTTCTGGCATTTCTCCTCTGGGTCAGTGCATTGCAGCCATCACTGTTTTTCCTTGCGGGCAGAAAGGTTTTCTTAACAACATACTGAGAGTTTATCCTAGCAAACCAGCTATCATTCAGGTGGCATGCCAGGAACTTCCATTGCCTTTCTTAATATTAAGTTATCCCTATTTCCCTTGGTCACATTTTCACTTTGAGGCCTGGCTACCCAGAATGAAGTCCACAGCTCCAAGGCTCCCTTGAAGTTAGATGGTGATGTGGAAACTTAGGGGCTTCCCAGGTGGCTCAGTGGTAAAGAATCCACCTGCCAATGCAGGAGACGTGGGGGATGTGGGTTCAATCCCTGGGTCAGGAAGATCCCCTGGAGAAGGCAATGACAACCCACTCCAGTATTCTTGCCTGGAAAATCTCATGGACGGAGCAGCCTGGTGGGCTACAGTTCATGAGGTTGCCAAGAGTTGGGCACGACCTTGTGGATGAGCATGTACGCCTGTTGTGATTTAACAGACAAGGGTTTATACCTGTAAATATTGAAAGGACACTAAAATATCTTCCTTAAAACATACCCGATCCACACACCTGGCTCCTTTTTCATTGTTTCTCCACTGATCAGTCTGTAATGTGTGTATAGGGGTCAAGGCCAGGAATTCTGTTTTAGAAGCTGGTGAGTGACTGGCTGTCCTTGATGGAGAACAAATCTCGGGTGGTACAGAGCTGAGCTGGGAACCTGGGACCCTTAATGACTTGGTACAGTTTCCACAAAATTCACAGGAGCCTATTTTTCTGTTCTGTTCACAGAAGCAAGAAAAAAACTTGATACTATGTTCTTGCCACTTTCATTGTGTATTTTCCCTTATTTGCAGCCAAACTTTCAGTCCTATATGGTAGATAATTTTTCTCTTGGACCGAATGAGACAGAAACAAGACTGGCTATTATCTTATCTAACACCACGTATTTCAAACCTTCCTGTAACATTTCAGACAAGCAGTCTCCAAGCCCTGTTTGAATGTCATCTGTCATATGTACCCTCCATCTCCCTGGGTCAACTAATTGGTTTGAATTTCTTCCTGTAAGATAAAACAGAACTTAAGTAATCCATTCGATACAAAGCAGATATTTAAGAATCAAGGACAGCTGTCATGTCTCCTTTAAAATTCAAGCTAAAAACTCAGAATAACTTTAACCCTTTCAATTTCTTCCACCATTGTAGCTATGGTTACCTAGGCATCTTACAGTTGTGCTTATCTGATTTCTCAGCATCTGCTGGTTACAACTGAAAACCATTTTCTGGACCAAGTCTAATGGGAACCAAGGAGAAAGCATATATGCCTATTCTCTCACTAGTACTAGGGTCTTCCCTGGTGGCTCAGATGGTAAAGAATCTGCCTGCAATGCGGGAGACCTGGGTTCCATCCTTGGATCAGGAAGATCCCCTGGAGACGGGAATGGCTACCCACTCCAGTATTCTTGCCTGGAGAATTTCATGGACAGAAGAGTCTGTTCATGGGGTTGCAAAGAGTCAGACACAACTGAATGATTAACACTTCCAGGCTTTCACTCACTATTATATTATCTTCTCATTGGATTATAAAATGCCTCTGACTTCCTGAAGCAGGTGACTGTGACAAAAATAAATGAACGGTCTTTCCCGCCTAAGTCTTCTTCTCTTAGAAACAAGTGCTCTGTGTTTTACAGGTGGTCCCACAGAAGGTAGGGGCTGTTAATTACAGAATCTTAGGGTCAGGTTCCTCTGTCTGGTGACATTCCTGTCTCATTGTCTGCCTGTCTTTCGAGGTTAGTTTACTGATTGTGTTACCAAAAACTGTCTCCCTGATTTAAAGGTACATTGGATTCTTTTTTGATATCTGAAAGAATTTATTTTGTGTGACTCATCATTACCTTCTTTTCTGTGAGGGTAGCCAACCTGGGGAAAATGCGTGGGTGTCACAATGACAGTTTTCTTTGGGGGCACCCATGCTGAATGGTCTTGCCGAATTAGTCACAGGTCATGAATAATCGTCAAGGATTCGATGCAGGTAATTAAATTGGAAAGGAGACTGTCTCCTACAGCACTCACACTTGGTAAACAGAAAAACAAGGCCCAAGAGGTGACGTGGGGAAATCACTTACTGTGTTGACAAGATCCAAGGAAGAGCAGAGAAGCCCTGACCTCAAGTTCTGTCTCCGATTTCCTAACCTCTTGGCTGGTTCTGCATTGACTCTCAGAGACTCTCAGGTGGTGGGTGACTCTGGGCCTCCTGTTGACTCTTGCCACCTAATTGCTCCAGCCAAACTAAGTCTTATTTCTTGAATCTGTTTTATGTTCTGAGACTGACTTTACAGATTTATTTGAAATTTAAAAGATAGTTTCACTGAAAAATCACTTGTTTGACAAAGTAAAACTTCAAATGAAACCTCTTATAAAATCAGTATAGATAAATTCATAAAATATTAATAGGTAGATGGAAAACTAAAGGAAAGTCTAGTTTCTTCAACCACTAAAATTCATTAGAAGACATTTTGTGACTTATTGAGAAGGGAAGAAAATGCATTTGTACATCTTTGTTGGCATCAAAGGGAAAGAAAGTCTGGAACTGGGCTGTTGGCTTTGAATGGATGCTGGAAGGCAGGGCAGAGCAGGTGACCTATAGTCAGACCTGCACACCTATTGGGGGTTGGAGGGGGCATTTAGTGTGTGTCCCTCCAGTGAGGGGACGGGCAGAAGAAACAGGGCATTCCAGCCTGTGTCCGGTCCAATTGACCTCTTTATATGTTTTCTAATAGATGATCCTCCTGGGAAGAAGCAGGCAGCTCTGACTAGTAAGCAGCCGCTTGAATGATATAACACCTTTCCCTAAATAATGTTATTAAATTACTGTTCTCCAGCAGAGCACGTCATAATGCTAACGTACCTGGACAGTTGAAATCCTGTCTCCGTGCTTTGAAATCAAAGAACTGTTACTGAATTAAGTCCTATCAACCGTGCTGGGGCATTTGTGTGACTGAGGCTCTGCCTCAGTCGGTAAGGTTTGTTTTTCCATTCTGGTTGCAAATAATGAAACCGAAGCTGAGATGCATGCAGCACAAACTTTATTCATGGCCATAAAATGAAGAAGTGGGAACTTAGTTCACAGGCTAGCTTCTCCCATGTAGCCAGAGGGATTTGTAAAGAATAAAGACAGAGAGGAGGAAAGTGTAAAATGTAAGTGTTAGTAACTCAGTCGCATCCTACTCTGTATAACTCCATGAACTGTAGCCCGCCAGGCTCCTCTGTCCATGGAATTCTGCAGGCAAGAATACTAGAGTGGGTTGTCATGCCCTTCTCCAGGGGATCTTCCCAACCCAGGAATTGAACAAGGGTCTCCTGTATTACAGGCAGATTCTTTACCATCTGAGCCACCAGGTAAGCAATGAAGGGGAATCATATGCATTTGTCTACAGGGCAAGGGGTGGGACTTTTCAAGGCAGTGGGTGCCAGACCCATTTTATCCTTTTTTGGTAATGGTCAGACCACAAGTAGGTATGCCATTTAATATGATAATGTAGTAAAATCATATAAAGAGACTCAGGGTCTGTTGGAGGTCAGATTCATCTCCATCTTAGTCCCAGCTGGTTCCTTGTTTTTTTGTTTGTTTGTTTTTTTGTTTGTTTGTTTGTTTGTAGCTTCCTTTCTTATCTCTGGACCCTATGACTTAAAGATTTGTGTTGACATCTGCTGGAGAAGGCAATGGCAACCCACTCCAGTACTCTTGCCTGGAAAATCCCAAGGATGGAGGAGCCTGGTAGGCTGCAATCCCTGGGGTCGTTAAGAGTCGGTCATGACTGAGTGACTTCACTTTCACTTTTCGCTTTCATGCATTGGAGAAGGAAATGGCAACCCACTCCAGTGTTCTTGCCTGGAGAATCCCAGGGACGGGGGAGCCTAGTGGGCTGCCGTCTGTGGGGTCACACAGAGTTGGACATGACTGAAGTGACTTAGCAGCAGCTGCTAAAAGTGGGGGTTGTTGGGAGCAAGGACCTAGCACAGCTGAGGCAAGAGAACTATGGTTTTCATCCAATACCTGTGCAACTTGGTGTTAAACGAGCCTTCTAGGTAATATGTTGAGTGTAGGTAACAAATTGGCATTGGTGTATTTGGCAGAAAGCTTTACCTTCCTCGTGGTAGTCTCTGCAAACTCTCTCTGTAGACCTTTTCTTAAGACCTGGATGACATCTTGTAGGCCTGTTATCTTATGTACTTTCTAGAAGGAGAGGCCAGAAGTCACAAAACTTTCAGCTTATATTACCTAGGAGCTGTGACAGTTGTGGATTGTTATAAATTACGGGATGTCAACTGCAACTGGATCATGACAAATGTTACATTTAGCAAAATATTTTTAAAACTCTCTGCTTCTCAGTGATGGCTGATTCCAACTTATTCAAATATGAGATATGAGACTACCAAGCATTGCTTACTTAAAAGGTTGAAGAAACTTGAATGTTTACCCTAAGGTTTTTGTATAATTGCATCCCATAGGAGATTTTGAGAAGGCAAGAAGAGCGTTTCTATAGATTGGGAGGTCTTGGGAGTCAGGTGTCAGCATGCTGTCTCCTTCTCTTCATCCAGTAGGAAGGGATAGATGATGGGTATTTATTTCTCCCTTAAGTCAAGTGAGATCCTTGGAGCACTAAACGTCTCCTCTGTAGGTTTCTCAGATAATGCTACTGGTAAAGAACCCGCCTGCTAATGCAGGAGATGGAGGAGATGCGGGTTTTATCCAAGGGTCGGGAAGATCCCTTGGAGGAGGGCATGGCAACCCACTCCAGTATTCTTGCCTGGGGAATCCCATGGACAGAGAAGCCTGGTGGGCTATGGTCCATAGGGTCATAAAGAGTTGGACACAACTGAAGTGACTTAGCATGCACACACTGTAGGTTTAGAGTCATGGTGTGCTGAGGGAATGATTGTGTGGTTAGATTCCCTGAGTTTAGAGTGAGAAGGGCTTGCTCATCCATTGAGATTGAACGCTTAGTGTTTGTTTGGGTAAAGAGTGTAGAAGTATTTTGAGTAGAATGTGAAATCCTGTCTAGAAGGGCTGCCTTGAGCTGCAGAAGAAGTGGCCACCAGATTCCTAGAGGTGGAGCGATAGAATTCTAGCTGGGGAGAGCTTTTCTGTAGCTTCAAGTGAGCTACTTTTCCAGTGTTAGGAGAATGGAGAGGTGCTCTGAAGAACTGACGATAACTCTCCATGAGGAATGGTCAAGTGCACGGATGCACTAGCTCCAGAGAATGCATGGCTGGCTCACCACCATGCCCTGCTGTGACCTCTGAGGGGTAGTGACCATAATTATCAAGCTGGTGGGATTCTGGAGAAGAGAAAAGAAGATAAGCCAGCTCAGGATCAAAATGATTGGCTTACTCAGCCCAGAGCTTATAAAATAAAGAGGTTGAAAATTTGCTTTCAAGTTTGATTACCATAATTCTAATGACCATAGACTGGAGGTATTTATTATTTTATTATACATTTTAATTGTAACCATAGTCTAAGTGTATCTATTATTTTATTATAAACAGAAACTCTGTTTTTAAAATGCAACTAATCAGAGAACTGTTTTTATTTTTTACCAAAAATGTTATGAAGCTTGCCCTAAATTTATCCAGAAACAGGGAAACTTTACCATATTGGCTTATAGTTAAATGTATTTACACATAAAAATATTGCCTTTAAAGGTAAATTACATTCTACCAATTCTTGAAAGCCCCTTTCAGCTTCAGATTCCTAAGATTTTAATATTCTTCCCTCCTTTCTTATGCACTTCAATTTTCTTTTTTGAGAATTTTGAATGAGGTAGGCTGTCTTTATCACAGAGTCTGCTATAAGAGTTTATTGTGCACAATTCTACAATGTTTAAATGTGATGCCTTTTATTAATATATACTTTTATGTGCAATTTAAAGTTGAATTGATATTATTTTTCCTGAAAAGGAAGTTAGTTTAAAGTGCACAAGATTTATAATAGTACTATATTTCATAATGGATCTTAGTAAACATAACTTAGCCAATTTTTTTGTACTAACACTCATGCTGAGGAAACACAAGTAGCAACTATAGAAATAAAAGTACTATCAAGAAATCAAAAAATGATATTTAGAAATAGCTACAGAATTTTATGAAACAGCTCCTTGTCTCTATGGACTCCTGTGTATTTCAGAATGCAGGATTTTGAGTTTGAAGATGATGACAAAAGAACTCTGAAAATCAGGTTAAGGAAATCGGCAGAGCCAACCAAGTGATAGAATTACCTTAGCACAAAAAACACAAGTTTTGAGATTTTAACAATCCTATAATTGGCTCATTTCCAGACTATGATTCATTTTACTTGTTATTGGTAGTGTTTCCATAATTTTTTTACCCTCAAAGATATACACTAGAACCTTAACTTTTCTGACCAAGGTAAATCAATTATCAAACTCAGCAAAGAGAGAATCACAAAGAAAAACCACTGACCTCTAAAGCTGCAACCTTTGACCCTTGTCTGCAGCACAGAGGTAAAAAAAATAGAAGGCTGACTGAAAACGATAAAACCACTTTGGTGATCGCTGTGCATTTACCATGTTCTTTATTTCCAACACAGTACAATCTGATGAACGATAGAAGATGGGTTCTTCCAAACTCTGGAATAATATTGTGACTTTCCTTTACTGAGTTTCTCAGCAGCTCTTATACTTTCAAATCTGCTGATGTTATGACTATTTGTTTCATTTGGAGCAAACCTGAATTAATCCTTGTTAGGCAATTGAGAGTGAAGCTCTCTTCTTTCCATTTTCCCCAGTGATTTATTTATATTTATATTTTCTTTTTAGCTTCTCTTTTGAAGTATAAAATATACAGTAAAGAACATTGTGTTCTCATTTTTAATATAGAGCTCCATAAATTTGTCATTTTAACATTATGACAAAACATGATCCCACTGGTGAAGGGACTGGCAAACCACTTCAGTATTCTTGCCTTGAGAACCCCATGAACAATATGAAAAGGCAAAAAGATGTGACACTGAAAGATGAACTTCCCAGGTTGGTAGGTGCCCAGTATGCTCAATACTGGAGAAGGGTGGAAAAATAACTCCAGAAAAAATTAAGAGATGGAGCCAAAGTGAAAACAGCACTCAGTTGTGGATGTAACTGGTGATGGAAGTAAAGGCTGATGCTGTAAAGAACAATATTGCATAGGAACCTGGAATGTTAGGTCTATGAATTAAGGTAAATTGGAAGTGGTCAAACAGGAGATGGCAAGAGCAAACATCGGCATTTTAGGAATCAGCAAACTAAAATGGACTGGAATAGGCGAATTTTAATTCAGATGACCATTATACCTACTACTGTGAGCAAGAATCCCTTAGAACAAAAAACCTCGAATAGCCAAAGCGATCTTGAGAAAAAAGAATGGAACTGGAGGAATCAACCTACCTGACTTCAGGCTCTACTACAAAGCCACAGTTATCAAGACAGTATGGTACTGGCACAAAGACAGAAATGTAGATCAATGGAACAAAATAGAAAGCCCAGAGATAAATCCACGCACATATGGACACCTTATCTTTGACAAAGGAGGCAAGAATATACAATGGATTAAAGACAATCTCTTTAACAAGTGGTGCTGGGAAATCTGGTCAGCCACTTGTAAAAGAATGAAACTAGAACACTT
>NW_011495053.1:2082195-2115657 GCF_000754665.1 Bison bison bison | reverse complement strand
ATTCCTTAAAAAACTGGAAATAGAACTGCCTTATGATCCAGCAATCCCACTGCTGGGCATAGACACTGAGGAAACCAGAAGGGAAAGAGACACGTGTACCCCAATGTTCGTCGCAGCACTGTTTATAATAGCCAGGACATGGAAGCAACCTAGATGTCCATCAGCAGATGAATGGATAAGAAAGCAGTGGTACATATACACAATGGGGTATTACTCAGCCATTAAAAAGAATACATTTGAATCAGTTCTAATGAGGTGGATGAAACTGGAGCCTATTATACAGAGTGAAGTAAGCCAGAAGGAAAAACACCAATACAGTATACTAACGCATATATATGGAATTTAGAAAGATGGTAACAATAACCCTGTGTGCTAGACAGCAAAAGAGACACTGATGTATAGAACAGTCTTATGGACTCTGTGGGAGAGGGAGAGGGTGGGAAGATTTGGGAGAATGACATTTAAACATGTAAAGTATCATGTAAGAAATGAGTTGCTGAAAAAAAGAAAAAAAGAAACGAGTTGACAGTCCAGGTTCGATGCACGATACTGGATGCTTGGGGCTAGTGCACTGAGACGACCCAGAGGGATGGTATGGGGAGGGAGGAGGGAGGAGGATTCAGGATGGGGAACACATGTATACCTGTGGCGGATTCATTTTGATATTTGGCAAAAATAATACAATTATGTAAAGTTTTAAAATAAAATAAAAAAAGAAAGAAAGAAAGAAAGAAACCACGTTGCAATGAAAAAACGACCAGAAAACATATAAAAAAAAAAAACCCTTAGAAGAAATGGGGTAGCCCTCACAGTCAACAAAAGAGTCCAAAATGCAGAACTTGGATACATTTTCAAAAATGACCGAATGATCTCTGTTCATTTCCAAGGCAAACCATTCAATATCACAGTAATACAAGTCTATGCCCCAACCAGTAATGTTGAAGAAGTTGAAGTTGAATGGTTCTATGAAGACCTACAAGACCTTCTAGAACTAACACCCAAAAAAGATGTCCTTTTCATCATAGGGGACTAGAATGCAAAAGTAGGAAGTCAAGAAACACCTGGAGTAACAGGCAAATTTTGCCTTGGAGTACAGAATGAAGCAGGGCAAAGAGTAATTCTCAGAATTCTCCAAGCCAGGCGTCAATAGTATGTGAACTGTGAACTTCCAGATGTTCAAGCTGGTTTTAGAAAAGGCAGACGAACTTGAGTTCAAATTGCCAACATTTGTAGGGTCATAGACAAAGCAGGGAAATTCTAGAAAAACATATACTTCTGCTTTATTGATTACACCAAAGGCCTTGACTGTGTAGACCACAACAAACTGTGGAAAATTCTTCAAAAGATGGGAATACCAGACCACCTTACTTGCCTTCTCAGAAATCTGTATGCAGGTCAAGAAGCAACAGTTAGAACTGGACATGGAACAACAGACTGGTTCCAAATAGGGAACGGAGTAAGTCAAGGCTGTACATTGTCACCCTCCTTATTTAACTTGTATGTAGAGTACATCATGAGAAATGCTGGGGCTGAATGAAACACAAGCTGGAATCAAGATTCCCTGGAGAAGCACCAATAACCTCAGATATGCAGATGGCACCACCCTTATGGCAGAAAGTGAAGAACTAAAGAGCCTCTTGATGAAATTGAAAGGCTGGCTTAAAACTCAACATTCAAAAAAACTAAGATCATGGCATCTGGTCCCATCACTTCATGGTAACTATGGGGAAACAATGGAAACAGTGACAGATTTTATTTTTTTTGGGGGGGGCTCCAAAATCACTGCAGATAGTGACTGCAGCCATGAAATTAAATGATACTTGCTCCTTGGAAGAAAAGCTATGACCAACTTAGACAACATATTACTGTGGTGTTGGAGAAGACTCTTGAGAGTCCCTTGGACTGCAAAGAGACCCAACCAATCCATCCTAAAAGAAATCAGTCCTGAATATTCATTAGAAGGACTGATGCTAAAGCTGAAACTCCAGTACCTTGGCCACCTCATGCGAAGAACTGACTCATTTGAAAAGACCCTGATGCTGGGAAAGATTGAGGGCAGGAGAAGGGGATGTCAGAGGATGAGATTGTTGGATGGCATCACCGACTTGAGGGACATGAGTTTGAGCAAGGTCTGGGAGTTGGTGATGGACAGGGAAGCCTGGCGTCCTGCAGTCCATGGGGTCTTAGAGTTTGACACGACTGAGTGACTGAACCTAACTGAATTATGTACATTGTATTCTTGTGTTATTTCACCTGTGTTATAACATAAAATGGTGCTATATAATATGTAGTATATAATATATAAAATATAATTATATAACATACAATGATCTAGTATAATATTAATGGGTTTAATATTATTTTTAAATAAACATACATTTAACTTTTATGTTCATTTTTATATATGTTTTTATTTTAAATAATAATAAATCCATTACATGTTAATGTGGAAAACATTTTTCTTGTGGTGGTGCAAATAATCATGATATCTATCCTTTTAAGTTTTTGAGATACCACACCAAAAATTAGGAAACAAAACTAGATACAAATGGGACCACATCACACTGAAAAGCTTCTGCACAGGAAAGGAAACCATCAACAGAGTGAAAAGCCTGCCTTCAGGATGAGATAACGCATTTTCAAATTATCTGTTGGGTCCATATCCAGGAACTCCTAAAACTCAGTAGCAAAACCAAACCAAAACAAAGACCAAAGAAGTAGCCTGATTGATAAATGGCCAATGACTTGAATACATTTCTCCAAAGAAGACCTACACATCACCACAAGGTATATGAAAACATGTTCAGCTTCTCTGCACGCGTGCTAAGTTACTTTAGTCGTGTCCGACCCTTTGCGACCCAGTGGATTCTAGTCTACCGGGCTCCTCTCTCCATAGGATTCTCCAGGCAGCAATACTGGAGTGGGCTGCCATTTCCTTCTCCAGGGCATCTTCCCCACCCGTGGATGGAAACCCCGCCTCTTATGTCTCTTGGATTGGCAGGCAGGTTCTTTACCTCTAGCACCACCTGGGAAGCTGAAGTGACACTAGTCACTAGGGAAATGCAAATCAAAACCACGATGAAGTATCACTTCACACCTATTCGGAGGGATACTTTCAAAAATAAATAAGAAGAGAATGGGGATGCAGAGAAATGGAAACACTCCTGCACTGTTGGTAGGTAAAACCACTGTGGGACAAAGTAAGGGAGTCTCCTCAAAAAATTAAAATCAGAACTACAAATCAATCCAGTAATACCATGTCTGGGGATATATCCCCCAAAATTTAAATCAGAATAATAAATTAAACAGGCAAATGAGAGCTTGTCCAGGAAAAGAAGAGGGGTTTGTTGGTGGGAGGTGAGCTCTCTTGGGAACTAGGGCTCCAAGCCCCCGAGTGTGTGCTCCAGTGTCCCATTTGATTTCACTTAACAAAACACAAATGCAAAGATAAAAATATTCAGACTTTTAGGACTTCATCACAGAGCATTAACTCTAAGTGTGGGGTCTTTTAGAGCATAGGACCCTCTAGATTTCTCAGGCTGCACCCACAGAGTGGGTCGTGGGTCTGGGTGTGTTAGGACTTCTGGCAGGACAGGAAGCAGTAGGTCCTCAAAGATGGTCTGCCCAGCTCCACATGTTATAGGACATTGCTGGGGTCGGCTGTGACCAATCCTCCGTGTGAGAGGCATCCCATACTGTGCCTCAAACAGTGACTCTGATATAAAATGAGGCACCAAGAGTTGATCTTGACCTAAAGGGCAGAGCACAATGACATCAGGATAGTGGCTCGTTTCTTGTTTATGCTGGACTGCCTGCACACTGGGCTTCTCTTAGGATCTAACTGAGGGATGATGAAAAAATCCAAATGATGGGACTGAGATTAAACTGCCCCAGTGTCCTGAATAACTGGAGCTTGAGACAGGGAAAACTGAGTTAGAAAAACAGAGAAATGAGGCATTTCTAGAAGGTGAGGATTGTCAAGCAAATTCATCCCAGTTACTTTTGAGAGTCTGCCTGCCTCTAGAGTTTGCAAACTCCAGGAGTCAGAGTTTCCAGGGCTCCATTTCTGGATTTTTATCTGTCTTCAGACACTGCTGGTAAACTACACCAGAATATATATATATAATCTAGTTACATAGATTTTTGTTAATTTCCTCTGGCCCCAGGCAGACTGGGGACACACCCAAAACCATATATAAAGTCAAGGGAGAATAGATAAATGAATATCTCTAGCATTAAACAGCTTTAAATGTTTGATTTTTAATTTAATTTTTCTTGAACAAGGAAAGGACAAACAAAGTCTATACCCAATTAAATTACCCAATAAAAGTAAAGTTTAACACAGTTAAAATACAAGTCAATGAAATTATCAATGATGTCATTTACATGTACAACTTCAGTCTTCATAATGATTTATCTTTATGACTCAGGTATTTCCATATACTTCAGCGATTTGGATACTTAAGTCTTGCAATATAATTCAGCCAGGATGAAAGCAAATGCTAGGTTCTTGAAAGTTTCAAAGAAGTACAAATTTTTCTCTATCAGTTTTTAAAGACTTTACCTTAAATTTTACAATTTATCATTATATGCATGAAAATAAATAAGTAGATAAAATGCAGGCCTCCGTTGTGGCTCAGTGGTAAAGAATCCACCTGCCAAAGCAAGAGATGCAGGTTCAGTCTTTGTGTCGGGAAGATCCCCTAGAGAAGGGAATGGCAACCTCACTCCAGTATTCTTGCCTGGAGAATCCAATGGACAGAAGAGCCTGGCGGGCTATAGTCCATGGGGTCCCAAAAGAGTCAGACAGAACTTAGTGACTAAAACCAATAGCAAAAGATAAAATGCAAAGACTATTTCAGAAATAGGTGGATGCATTTATGTGTCTGACATAAATTGCTACTCCTTGCTTTCTAAAGTGAGCTTCTCTGAGTCCCAGCAAATCCTGATTTTTTTGACGCCTCCTTGTCTTTCACTGATTGATAAATGGACAAAGAACTTGAATATGCTTTTCTCCAAAGAAGACCTACACATCACCAGCAGGTATATAAAAACATGCTCAGCTTCTCTGCATGTGTGCAAAGTTGCTTCAGTCGTGTCCAACCCTTTGTGATCCAATGGACTGTAGTCTGCCAAGCTCCTCTGTCCATGGGAATCTCCAGGCAAGAGTACTGGAGTGGGTTGCCATTTCCGCCTCCAGGGGATCTTCCCTACTGAGGGATGGAACCCTGCCTCTTGTGTCTCCAGCATTGGCCGTCAGGTTCTTTACCACTAGCACCATCTGTGAAGCCCATGGCATCAGTGATGCAATGGACATGAACTTGGGCAAACTTCAGAAGATAGTGAGGGACAAGGAGGCCTGGTGTGCTTCAACCCATGGGGTCACAAAGAGTCAGACACAGCTGGGTGACTGAACAACAGCAACGTTTCTCTGGTGTCCATCCCCACCCCCCCTTCCATACTGCTCTTTGTTAGGGCTTTTCAACTAATCTCACAACAGATTGGAATTAGTCCATGTTTCTATTTCTCATCCCCCTCCTCTCTCCCCTTATGATGTGGTTCTCTTGTGTTTTTGGATGGTGAACAAAGGAGATAATGATTTGTTCTGCCATCAATCTTCCCTATCTGTTGATGGATTTGATATGAACTAAAGGGATAACTTCCTGGACGATCTGACAGAATCCTGGGAAGTTCTCAAGGAAAGTGAAAGTTGGATAAGGGAAGTAGATGCGGGTGGATTAATCAAATGATGGAATATGTTTGTCCAGCTAAACCATCCCTGTCCCACTCATACACTCGAGTCAGGTTAAGGTGGTCTTTTTCTGTGACTAAACTAGTCCATACATCCTGGGAGTGAAATAAACCATCAGTTGCAGTTCTTAGACGTTCCCAGTCTTTCTCTCTGTCTCTCTCACACACACACATGTTGTGAGTAAAGATAGCCAATGTTTCCTCATACAATCACATGTAATCATGTGTAATCACATGCAAATCAGGTTTTGCTTTTTCTTTCTTGTTACTCATGTTTTTAACCTTCTAAACTTGTCACGTGGTAGATGGTTATCTTATTTGACCAGCATTTTCAGAAAATGAAGAGGTCCATCTAAGTGCCTTTTCTGGCAAATTGAAGCTTATCCTTTCTAAGGAAGTTTATCTTATGTCACTCGCTGTGGACAGAACCCCTGCTGACATCATCCCGCACTGCCCTTCACCCTGCGGACACCTGTGTGCACAATGCTCCCTCCTCTCCGCATCCGTGACCCCTAAGCCCTCTATTAGCACCCTGGGCACCTGTGCAGGTCTCCTCGGGAGCTATTAGTGTGCCTGGGATGGTTTGCTTCTTCATTGCGTGAGTCCAGAAGAGTGGATTTTAAAAACTATCTTTGTGTCTTTATGCTCCATGATCCCCGTGCTGTCTTACTTCATCTCGTGTCTCCCTCCATTGTCTCTGCCTTGCATACGTCCCATGCTCCAGAATTCTAAATCGCTGCATTCGGTCTCCTACAGACTCAGAAACCTAAGGATCCAAACGCTTAAAATTCCATTAAAGTTGATTCTGAAGTTACCTCAGAAGTGACACAGGACAAAGGTACAGACGTCATTATGGGGCTGTTTTAACCCTCATGTTTGTTTTGACACATCCTTTTTCTACTTTTACCATCTTCCTGTTAAAAGGGTCAGAGCGGTCACACCGTGAGTCAATAGCATACATTGACCTTGGACAGGTCCGTGTATTTTTAAGGGTCTGTTTGCTCCTCACTAAGATGAATAGATTTGATGGAATGATTCCCAGATTCCAGTGTATGCGGAATGTCTGTAACTATAGCTAAATTGTGGCTCTGCATGTGAATATGAGTTTGAAGATGATTTTAGGAACTACCACAATGAAAACTTAAATATGAAGTTAAAAATGAATTAAAGACCTGAGTATGAAAATAAGAACACTATTCATGGAGCTGTATATTATATGATATCTTGTCTCTATTGTAAATATGCTGAATCACATTAATTACATTTAGAATAAATATGATCCTATAAAAATTCTTAAAATACTATATAATTTATTGTATTTTCAAGCAAATATATAGATTGTGTATGTATATAACTATAGATTATATATATATATATATGCAAACTTTTAGTTTGAAAAGTTGTGTCACATACATTAGCTAAATGTTGACTAGTACATCTCCGAGATTTTTTCTAGAATATTTCTAATGGGGCATTTAAGATATTTTAATCCATTTGATGTACGTTAGATCCTATGGATTTTTTTCTTTGAAACAGTTTCTTGTTTTAGAAAGTTCACTTGGTTGGTCAGTGTCACAAATTAAAGACAGTTCGGGTCATCTGTTAATGACAGTGAAAGTATCTATATTAGGCAGTTTTTCTGCTTTATTTATGACACACTTTTAGCTGTACCCTTGGTGATAATGTTTCGGTAATCATAAATTTTATACAGGGAAGACATTCTATGAGTTCAAGTGATGGTGAGAATGCTTTTAAGGATTTTATTTTCCAAAATGTGAAGGGTCAGAAACTAGTGTCATTAAGCCGTATCCGCTGTAACAAAAAAAATCTGAAAACTTTCAGTGAGGTTGGTCATCCACTCTGACTCAATTTACAAAGGAATGTGACTCCAAAAAGCACTGAGAAAAGGCATGTGAAACCATCGACACTTGGTTTTTACATCAGTCTTGTTGCAGCTAAATGACTTCCACATCAGGACCAGGAGAAACATATTAAAATATATAGATTTTCTGCTTAGTAGATTCCTGTAGGGGCTGCCTCCGAGTTGGCACCGACTGACAATGACCCAACAAGACACAATAAACAAAAAAGCTACAAAGCCAAAATTATGTTTTCCAACTGGCTTGTCTTGCTCTCTCTCGGCTGTAATTTTTGCTTGAACTTGACAGCTAATCATTGGTAAGCATATGCTGCTGGTGAGTCTTGATTTTGCAGCAATGAAGTTTAAAGCCAGCTTGACAGTGATTGCATTTTAAGTGTCTGTCAGCTCAAGAATTCGCAAATATCCAAATGAGTTTTGCTGGGATGTTGACCATAGGAAACCAAAGTACTGTGGAGCGTAACTGCTTTCATGAACTCAGATCTGTCTACTGAGTGTCTATCGTGGAGCCAAAGTTTGCCGAGTGCTATGAAAGGAATGCAGGTGAAACATGGGGATGTTCTGTCTTATTGTCATCATCTAGCAGTTGAAATAAAGTATATGTACAGCTATAATGCAAAATGTAATGGGATAAGTACAATAAGAGTTGTGAAATCAGAGTTTCCATTAGTCTTACAAATTTGCCTCATTTACAAGGTAACTTAGGTCAGGTCCCACCTCTTTCAGTTAGATTATTTCATACATTTGTAATCCAGTTAAATTGTCTCATTACATTCTTCATTCTGTCCTGATATTCCTGTGAAGGGTGTTTTGAAATGTGCAAATGCATGAAAAACCTCCATCTCATATTTGCAACTCCAGTACTCAGAGTTTTCTCATTTTAATTGAAAATGTGTCTTTGTTGTTTGATACTATACTATTATGTTCTCTGGGGTTGTGCAGACTATGTCTGTCCATCTAATATATGCTGATTCATCACATATTCCTTTTCTGTATTCCCGACTCTTCTCCAGGGAACAGAAACAGACCTGGTTTAGCCACTGCTCCTGCTGTAATTGATTCCCAGTGTTCTGTTGAAATTGTCTCCATTTTTGTAGATAGTATTCATAAGGTGCCTCAGATCAAGCAGAGTGTCACACAAGTCAGCTCTCCAATGGCACTGGTCTGTTAAGACCTTCTCTTGATTTGAAACAGATTTCCATTGTTTTCTGCTGCAAGAGTTATCATTATGCATAATGTTTTTTGTTTTCTGGGTTTGGTCCCAGGTGCCTCTATTCATTATATTTTCAAGTTGTATAATCCCTCTTGATCATCTTCACACATGAAGTAGTTCCTTATATATAAAATACATACCATGGTATTTGCAAGTACTTTTAATTTCCTTTCCCTACCACTTACCCGTAATATTTGAAATGTCAGGCTGAGATTCATTTGACTTAATTCAGCATGAGTGGAGAACTGATTAAAAAAAAAAAAAAAACCTTTGAGCAGAAGATGTTTGATGTGCAATGTGTGCAGTTGGAAGAGGTACCTGACGTGTATTATGCAAGATGAATGAGTTTCTTCTTTCAAAAGATGTTTATGGAGCAAAACGCAAAGTGCCAGACTCCATAGGAGTTAGTGTAACAGGCCAAATGTCCCTTCTCTCATAAGTTTCAATCCTAATGCAGAGATACAGCAGATATACAGACATTAAGAGTGTAAGTGCATAGTATGCCTTGTAGGAATACATTTTATGAAGAAAAGTAAGTAGCATGAGCAGAGACTGGTGGAGATGAGGGCATACCTGATAGAGGCTGGCCCCCATCAGATCAGATCAGATCAGTGGCTCAGTCGTGTCCGACTCTTTGCCTCCCCATGAATCGCAGCACGCCAGGCCTCCCTGTCCATCCCCAACTCCGGAGTTCACTGAGACTCACGTCCATCGAGTCAGTGATGCCATCCAGCCATCTCATTGGCTCTAACAAGCTCAGCTGGCAGCAAGAACTGAAATAAAACGCACATAGGTTTAAGGAGAAAGAATATTTCTGTTTAAGGGAACACCAAGTACAAAGCTTCTCAGAAAATCAGACTGATAAATAGCATAGAGGCTGATGTAGCCCATAAGCCACTTGGAGCCCACAGAAGCACGTTTCAGGTTCTTGTTCCTCTCTCATCACACCTGACCAATAAACCTTCTCCTCTCTCTCCTTTACAAAAGACCTTATGGGCAGGGTAAGCACATAAAAACTCAGCCAACACAGCTTTGAAAAAAGAAAGAGCACACTGTTAATAATCATACTAGATATAAAGCTTAAACAGAATGGTCCTGGTCATCCTATTTATGATCTAAGGCAATGGCAGCCCACTCCAGTACTCTTGCCTGGAAAATCCCACGACAGATGAGCCTGGTGGGCTGCAGTGCATGGGGTCACTAAGAGTTGGACATGACTGAGCGACTTCACTTTCACTTTTCACTTTCATGCATTGGAGAGGGAAATGGCAACCCACTCCAGTGTTCTTGCCTGGAGAATCCCAGGGACAGGGGAGCCTGGTGGGCTGCCGTCTATGGGGTCGCACAGAGTTGGACACGAGTGAAGCGACTTAGCAGCAGCAGCAGCAGCAGCAAGCTTAGAATAAGGGCTTCCCTGGTGGCTCAGGTGGTAAGAATCTACCTGTAATGCAGGAGACCCAGGTTTGATCGCTGTGCTGGGAAGATCCCCTGGAGAAAGGAAAGGCTACCCACCACAGTATTCTTACCTAGGGAATTCCATGGACAGAGGTGCCTGGCAGGCTACAGTCCATGGGGTCACAAAGAGTCAGACACAACAGAGTGACTAACACTTGCAAGCTTAGAATAAAGAAGCAAGAACTGATTCATATTTTCTTAAAAGTAGGGAAGGAATAATCTCAATTTGTAACGTAGACAATGAGGTAAAGAACTGTACCCTTCTCTTAAGACATGAATGAAAAGGAAGAAACACCAGACCGTCTTGTTCTGTTAAAATAACCAAGGTGTTAATATTCTACCATGATCATGTTAGAACCACTTTAGAACAAGACTTAAGTGTGGATTACCAAAGGAGAGCCCACAGAAAAATCCATCCTTTAAAAAATAGTTGGTTGAATATTTTGGTAGCATTTTAAGGAATAATGAAATCAGGCACAGGGTTCATCGGGTAGGGGGCTGAGCAACTCCCTGAGATGACCCAAGCCACCACGTTGACTGCCATCTTCAGCTAAAGTGAAAGATAGAAAAATATGTGAGTGGGAGGCCAGTTATGGGAGGTGACCAGGAAAATCTCTGTCAACCAGGGCAGGTTTCTTATGCAGATTTAAGTCAGTGCCTTTGCCAAGGTCAGACCCTCTTCTGAGTCAGTCATCCTTCCCTTTCTGGGATAAGGAGGCAGATAACTTTTGAAGTGGAGATTCCCTTTATAAATTACATTTATAAATGTCAAGGTCCCTTGCAAATGCATAACTTCTATTGTTTTCAAAGCTTCTCTTGTGTCTGCAGTTTCTCAAAATATCAACTGAAAAAACATATCCTTATGCCAAAGAGGCATATTTTGGGATCATGTCCTCTGCTACCCCTCATTACTAAGAATGGGTGACTATTTGCAAGTAAAACTTGCTGAAGCTTGATTTTACAATATATTTGATGGATATGTTGTATGTCCTGCCTGGATCTCGGACAGGTAAATGTAAATAATGGATGTGCATTTTTAAGGAAACTTCAGGCCATTTCTAATTACTAGTGAGTGACTGTTCAAGAATCAAAGATCAGCTTATCTGTATTATAAATTAAGAGAAATAATTGTTGCATAATTATTAAAAAAGAAGGAGGGAAAGAAGTGATAGGATTCAGGACATGCTACCACCAAAGTGGCCCTTTGGCACTTGGAATGTCTTAAAAATATCATGAGAAAATGGTAGGAGCCAGACAGTCACTATAACCACCCCCCAGTTCTTCACCAAAGTGTCCCTTAGACCTTGCCTGTGAAAGGGGCCTTCCATGTACCAGAAGGAAAGAAGACAGTCACCAGACAGATAAGAGGATTCAGGGTGGGGGGAAATCTGTGCAAACATACCTTCCCTTCCCAGTTCCTTCTCCACCATTGATTCCACCAGCCCAAACCTCTTTGTCTTATAAAGTGAAAGTGAAGTGAAAGTGAAGTCGCTCAGTCATGTCCGACTCTTTGTGACCCCATAGACTGTAGCCTCCCAGGCTCCTCTGTCTGTGGGATTTTCCAGGCAATAGTACTGGAGTGGATTGCCATTTCCTTCTCCAGGGGATCTTCCCAACCCAGGGCTCGAACCTGGGTCTCCCACATTGTCTTGTAAACTCTTCACAAATTTATTTTTTCATCTAAAAGGTAGAAAAGCTTCCAGCTCTGGTCACCTCGGTCTTCATTCTCTTGTGAAGGCTCTCACATACGTGTAAAAATTCAGTACAATCTGAATGTTTTTCTCTTATTGATCTGTCTTTGTCAGTTCAATTTTCAAAGCCAGACAGGGACCCTCAGAGGGTTGAGGAAAACTTTTTCCTTCCCTTCAGAAGGAAGGGAGGGAGGAAATAAATTAAAAAAAAAAAGAAATAGAGAAAGAGAGGGAGGGGAGGAGCAATGGAGAGAAGAAGGACAAGAAAAACAAGAAACTAATGACTTGTGATGCAACTGTTATCTAGGAAGTTTAGTAGATTAATCAGTTTACATGGTTGGATTTGGCCTGGGAAGCAGGTGGTGGAAGGAAGAGGGTGGAGTAAAGCACTTCTTCCGTGGCCTCCATTGCCCTGCAGAGACCCGTGGGTGATGACCATGTGATAGGATGCAAGACGCAGGCCAGTGTGCTTCTCTCACATTCCTCTGCTTCCAGGTCTGCTGTCTGTAATAAAAACGGGACACACATCCTGGGTGTGACAAAGGGGAAGAGGGAGGAACATGGGCATCATTACCATGGATGTTGGAACGTGGCTTTCTTAAAACAGACATGAGGTAAAGCTCAGGGGGCAATGCATCAAAGCAGGCCCATGTTTAGTAACCATGTATGCACACAGGATGTGTGTGCACGTGTGCCAGCATCACAGATGTGAGCACACCTGCGAGGAGGAAGAATACACACAGAAGTCTCACCCTCCATCAGTCTTGTTTTTTTACTTGAGTTTTATTTCATATTGGAAAACAGTTGATAGTGTTGTGTTAGTTTCAGGTGTACAGCAGTGATTCAGTTAAATATATATATATATATATATATATATACTTTCTCAAATAATTTTCCCTTTAGATTATTACAGAATATTGAGTAGAGTTCCCTGTGCTTTATAGTGGATCCTTTTTTGGTTATCTAATATTTTATTCTTTTGGGCTCCAAAATCACTGCAGATGGTGATTGCAGCCATGAAATTAAAAGACGCTTACTCCTTGGAAGGAAAGTTATGCCCAACCTAGATAGCATTTTAAAAAGCAGAGACATTACTTTGCCAACAAAGGTCCATCTAGTCAAGGCCATGGTTTTTCCAGTGGTCATGTATGGATGTGAGAGTTGGACTGTGAAGAAAGCTGAGCGCTGAAGAATTGATGCTTTTGAACTGTGGTGTTGGAGAAGACTCTTGAGAGTCCCTTGGACTACAAGGAGATCCAACCAGTCCATCCTAAAGGAGACCAGTCCTGGGTGTTCATTGGAAGGACTGATGCTGAGGCTGAAACTCCAATCCTTTGGCCACCTCATGAGATGAGTTGACACATTGGAAAAGACCCTCATGCTGGGAGGGATTGGGAGCAGAGGAGAAGGGGACAACAGAGAATGAGATGGCTGGATGGCATCACCGACTCGATGCACATGAGTTTGGGTGAACTCCGGGAGTTGGTGATGGACAGGGAGGCCTGGCATGCTGCGATTCATGGGGTTGCGAAGAATCAGACATGACTGAGCCACTAAACTGAATATTTTATATATAGTAGTTTGTGTATGTTAATGGTGCCAATTTCTTTTATTTTATGTATGTGTATAAAGACCAATATTTTTTTGTTGTTCAGTCACTCAGCCATGTCCAACTCTTTGCAACCCCATGGACTATAGCCCACAAAGCTCCTGTGTTCATGGAATTCTTCAGGCAAGAATACTGGAGTAGGTTGCCATGCCCTCCTCCAGGGGATCTTCCTGACCTAGGGATTGAAGACGTGTCTCCTGCATCTCCTCCTTGGCATACTAATACTGCTGAGCCACCTGGGAAGCCCAGATACCAGTATACTTCATCCCAAATATCCTGTGCTGCTGATCAGCATGTTTTCTGCCCTGATTTTAGCTGCCAGACGTTCATTCTCTTCCCTTCTGCCCACCCCGGTGTTATTTGTGGGTGGGGTGTGCTGTTGGGGCCCTGGGCTAGCACTGGGTTCTATGGATCTCTCCCATGAGATATTGCTTTGTGGATCTGGGCAAGTGCTCTACTCACAGGCAAATCAGGGGGACCTAGTTACTGCCAGCCCACTTCACATGCGTCCTTGGAGGCTATGCTAAATCATAGCAGCATGAAAGCTTTAAGAACTGTAAAGTTCTGTACAACTTCAAAGGTTTTATTAGCCATCCTTATAGACTTTAAACTTCAGAGGGCTACACTTCTTAGTTGTTCTGTCTACTGGCAGAGGTAATAAAATAAACACTAAACAGATCCTGAATGTTTCTCTTCTGATGGTTAATAGGAAGAGTCTCCTACTACTTTTCCTTGTGTAGATGAATTTATTCTATTCTTGATAATAATTTGCTTTAAATGTTTTAAAAGTGAAAGTCTCCTCTCTTCCCACTTGAAGAATGTGTGATTGCCTGAATACATCCAAAGTGTCCTTTTCACCCCTGGAGTAAATTAACTGTGTGATCTTAGGTCATCACATTTTCTGGCTCTTGGTTTCTTTAGAGTTAAAATTAAGATGTAGGAATAAATAATCTCTGATTTCATTCCTGCTCTAAAATTATAAGGTGCTGGTAATTTTAACAACTATTTTAGTTTGCTAGAATAGGTTACTAACTACAACTTTAAAAATAAAAGTTGTTGTCCAGCTGCTAAGTCATGTTGGACTCTTGGTGATCCTATGGACTGCAGCACGCCAGGCTTCCCTTTCCATCACCAACTCCCAGAGTTTGCTCAAACTCATGTCCATCGAGTTGGTGATGCCATCCAACCATCTCATCCTCTGTTGTCCCCTTCTCTTCCTACCTTCAATCTTTCCCAGCATCAGGTCTTTTCAAATGAGTCAGTTTTTTTGCATCAGGTGGCCAAAGGATTGGAGCTTCAGCTTCAGCATCAGTCCTTCCAGTGAATATTCAGGACCGATTTCCTTTAGGATGGACTGGTTGGATCTCCTTGCAGTCTAAGGTACTCTCAAGAGTCTTCTCTAACACCACAGTTCAGAAGCATCAGTTCTTTGGTGCTCAGCTTTTTTTATGGTTCAACTCTCACATCCATACATGACTACTGGAAAAATCTTAGCTTTGACTATGCAGACCTTTGTTGGCAAAATGCTTGAGCCATTTTAAATTTGAGATTTTAAAAATTCTTGGTTTAAGAATTATTTTTTTTTTAAAGAACAGGGAAAAAGAATTCTGCCATCAGCTTTTTCTAAAGAAAAGTTCTGTCTTTTATCCTCTTTTGTTTTTATATATCTGGATGTGGAACTAATATAAATTATAAGTAGAACAATTAGTGTCAAAGTTGAAGTATTGCTGGAATTTGTATTTAAGTTAGATGGTTCTCCACATTTGTTATTTTAAGAAAGAGTTCAAAACCCCCATTGCCTTGTTAATTACAAATGAGGAGGGGCTATGACTGGTGTCCTGTGATTTTCTTTTATGTTTCTGCCAGCACTTAGATTACCTTGGCAAACGTCACAAACACTGTATCTTAGTTTATACCTTCACCTCCTTAGCAAGGATTTATTCTTAAGTTGTCCCAGTGAAATAGGTCCGCCTTGCTATTTCTTGTCAAAGCAAAAACGTAATGCCCCCGTGACACGTTTCTCCTGAGGTTCAGACTTGAGATGGAAATCGGAACCAAAACATAGAACAAAAATGACTAATCTGGGCCTGGACTGGCAGCTGGACACCCCTGAGAGGACAAACAGGGTGACCCAGCCCTGGACCTGTTACAAAGCTTCTTTCACTTTGATGTTGCAGCAGAGTGCTATCCGAGGAACAAAGGGTTATAAAGAATATCACTGTGACAGGTTTTTAAGAATGTTTTCTCTTAAATCCACTTTGTTTTCTACAAATTGCTGTCATTCATTTTGATGAAGAAGAAGAAATTCAGTACATCAAGTATTTCATAAGCAAGGTCACAAGAATAATAATTGTGCTAAATCTGTACCTGCATAGATTTTTACTACTTTCTATTAGGAAACAATAAGTCTGCATTATAAGTACAGTTTTAAAAAATAAGACTAAGATTTTAGATATCTATAATCTTTTTTTAAAGGTAACAACAAAATGTATTCACCTGTGTTAATGAGTTTTCATGTTATTTGGCAACTTAGATGATTTAGATATAGGCTAATGCTCCATCATCTTTAAATTTCTTCATTTGACCTATTTGGCATATGACAACTGTGGTACATGTGCCATAACGGGGCCGTGAAAGAAGGTTTGCATGCATACTTAGTTGTGTCCAGCTCTTTGTGATGCTGAGGACTGTAGCCCACCAGGCTCCTATGTCCATGGATATCCCAGGCAAGAATACTGGATTGGGTTGCCATTTCCTCCTTCAGGGGATCTTCCAGAGCCAGGGATCAAACTCATGTCTCCTGCTTCTCCTGCATTGGCAGGCAAATTCTTTACCACTGAGACACCCAGGAAACCCCCTTGAAGGAATAATAGCATTTAATTTGTCAGTAATTACTATCTCTGGGAGTTGGTGATGGACAGGGAGGCCTGGCGTGCTCCGGCTCATGGGGTCGCAAAGAGTCGGACACGACTGAGGGAGTGAACTACTACTATCTCATCAGTGTTTTGAAGGAATTAAAGGTGTGAAAGAGGCTCAAATGAAATTAGGCCCTTAATAAAAATATATTTGTTGCTTTCAGAGGAGGAAAGAAAAAAAGGAAAGAGAAACTTAGATGGTTGTATAATCTGTATTAAGTGTATAATATATGTTCATTTATAGTTTATACGTATATGTGATAGACGTCTAGCTTACTGCTCGTGAAATAAAATGAGTTTAATTTAATAGAAACAGGCAAGTTGATTTCATTTACAAGGGCTTACCCAGTGCAGGGAGATAGCAAAGTAAGGGCAGAGAAAGTTAAATATGGGTTAGAACTGATGCAGGAAGCATGGCATCTGCTGGGGTTATTACTCTGGTTTACATAAGAGAGAATATTACAACTCACTTCAGAAAACAAAAAACAAGGACTCAAGTCATCCATCACCTCTTCAGTGAACAAACTGTCTCTAGTGCAGTGACCTTAGAGGGTATCTTTATACACGGGCATTGTCTGGAGGGAAAAAGGGAATGTTTAGAAAATGGTTGAGTTGATATGAGTTGTTACAGCTGCCTGAGACATCTGACTTTGATTGCCATAATGTAACTTCTGAGTGCAAAGCCATCGAAGCGTTTGGAAGAATCTATTAATACTACCTCTTCGTGGGCTAAAGAATCCACCTGTTAATGCAAGATACATAAGAGACATGTTTTCAGTCCCTGGGTCAGGAAGATCTGCTGGAGGAGAAAATGGAAAGTCACTCCAATATTCTTGGCAGGAGAATCCTACGGACAGGGGAGCCTGGAGGGCTGCAGTCCCTGGGGTCACAAAGAGTTGGGCACAGCTGAGCGTTTGAGCTCACACTGCTCCTTCATACCATTTCTATCATTCCACTGATTCTTAGTTGAAAGAAAAAGAAATAGAAATTTTTAATTAAGTGAAAAAGTGAGAGAAATAATGAGTGTTTAAAAATATCATGAAAGTGGTACATCCAGACAGTGGACTATTACTCAGTGCTAAGAACAAATGAGCTATCAAGTCATGAAAAGAGAGGGGCCAATCTTAAATGCACATTGCTAAGTGAATGATAACAATCTGAAAAGGCTAATACTGTATGGTTCTAACCATACAACATTCTGGAATATGACATTTGGAAAAGGCAAAACTTTGGAGACAGTAAAAAGATGAGTGAACGCCAGGGCTTATGGGCGGTATGGTTGTGGGTGGATGAATAATCAGAGCATAGCGAGTGTTTCGGACAGTGATGTATGACACTGTAATGGCGGGTACATGTCATCACACATGTGTCCAAACTCACAGACTGTACAACACTAAGGATGAACCCTAATGTCATCTGTGGACTTGGTTGATAATGATGTGTCAGTATAGGTTCTTCAGTTATAACTAAAATGTACCACTTTAATGTGGGATGTTCATGGTGGAAGGGACCAGGCTTGTATGAGGGGGCAGAGGATATATGAGAACTCTGTATTTCCCACTCAGTTTTGTTGTGAGCCTAAAACTAATATATATGCATCAATATATACCCACACATGTATTGTGTAAATAAATATATATGTATTTTATAGCTCGGCTGGTAAAGAATCCGCCTGTAATGCAGGAGACCCAGGTTCGATTCCTGGGTGGGGAAGATCCACTGGAAAAGGGATAGGCTACCCACTCCAGTGTTCTTGAGCTTCTGCTGTGGCTCAGCTGGTAAAGAATCTGCCTTCAGTGTGGGAGACCTGGGTTCGATCCCTGGGTCAGAAAGACCCCATGGAGAAGGGAAAGGCTACCCACTCCAGTATTCTGGCCTAGCGAATTGCATGGACTGTATGGGTCCATGGAATCGCAAATAGTCAGACATGACTGAGAGACTTTCACTTTCATTTTCATATATATGATAAGAGAAAAATTTAAAAATTTAGCCACCCAGGTATACTGCTATTTAAATTATTTTATTTAAAATGTTGCTCTAATCTGTATTGAGCTATAATCAAATTTACTGATCTGTTCACTCCACTCCAGTGTGCTGTTGAATCCATGTCATGATTTTTTCCACATCAATTAATCTTTCTCAATTCTAGGTTTCCATTTAGTACTTTTGAATAGTTTGTGTGTCTCTATCCAGAATCCATATTTATAGATTCATTGTCAAATCTTTAATTATTTTAATATGATACTATAATTCTTTTAACGGATTTATAATACTAGCTTTGACTGGCTTTTCTCCTAAGCTCAATATCTAGACCCACCCAGAATTAAAATCTATTGACTGATTTTTTTTCTTATAATATGACTCTGTTTGGGTTTTCTGCATGCTGCAAGATTTTTGTTTAAAACCATGCATTTTAATGTAGTGGACAATAATATCTCTGGGTTCTGTTTTATAGTTTGAGGGCCTTTGCTTGTTTGCTGTTGTAACCTATATGGATTTAAATTCTGGATTTTTCTCAGTATATGTGCAGCCACTATCATTTCTGTTTCACACTTATATTTTTAAATTTACTTTTAAGTACCCACAAGGATCATCCAAGTGTGTGCAGAACTCAGCCAGGTATTTGGGCAGAGATTGTGTTAAACACCATCCATCTGTAAGTCTTATTCCAGTCGGCTTGTCTCTTGGCTGGAGGCACATTCAAGGCCTCCATCTCCCCTGCTTCACTCTTCTGGGTGCTATGAGGTGCCCCCCGGACATGCGTACGGTTGCCCAGTCAGCAAGAGATGAGTGAGAGCCTGGCTCTGCCCTCCGACACTCCTCTTATGCCAAGAATCTCCCATTTCTGGCTGGGCCTGCACTGACTTCAATGTGGACACCACAACCTCCTGAGGGTTTACCCAAATAAAGTTGATTACATAAACACAACCAACCCGAATACAGTTTATTACATAAAGCCACGGATCTTAAGGTTGGCAGCTTTACGTTTGTCCTTGTCAGAACTAGGCATGGGAGAGAAGGGATTCTGACTTCCCCATTCTTACCCCAAAATCTTGTTTAATTTTTCAAAAATAAATGTCTCTTAATTTGGGTCTTCTTTTGGTTGATTTCCAGAGCCATGGGAATCGTTTTGACTTTTCCCCCTGCTTTAGTGTTTTGTGACACCATGCTATAAAAGGTGGCAGAGACATAAGTTGGATTCCAGCGTCTGTGCTGCGGAATGAGATAATAATAATGTTGTGTTAAACTTTAATATAACATTATCTTTATATTATATTATTATTTGTGTTATATACATCTTTATAAATCAAAGATGTATATGTGATGTTGACATGTGATACAACTAAAAAATTCATAAAGTACCTTGTGACTGAAAGTTAATTGTAACATGTAAAAATGCTTGATTAATAAGAATGAAGAGAAAAAAATAGTTGAAGTTGAAAATAAATATTAAAATGTTATGTAAATCCTAACAAACAAGTGATAAAAAGGGAATATTTAGTTGACTTAAAGAACAAAGCTATAAGAGGCACATGTTAAAGATATTAAGAATAAATTTTGGAAAACAAAATGATGTAAAAAAGAAAATCAAATGCGAATAATAATTTAAATAAATATCCCCACCATTAGTCTGATAAGAATCAGACAAAGCTCACTATGGAAAGAATTATTTGAAAAAAATAGAATGACACTTCATAATGATTAATATGCTAATTCTCCTGAAGATACAAGAAAAATAAACCTTTATGAACAAAATAATGTAACTCTAAAATATTTAAAAATAATTTTATAGGAAAAGAAGAATCAAATGAGTATTATAATGATTGAAAAATAATAATAATGAAGCTATAATTATATAATCTTTGTGGAAAAACCAAGAACTGTTGTCAAAGGAAATTTTTGCCTCTGAAAGCAAATACCACAACCTAACAAAGGGTGTTGTTGTTGTTCAGTCGCTCAGTCTTGTCCGACTCCTTGGGACCCTGTGGACTGCTCCAGGCTTCCCTGTCCTTCACTATCTCCTGGAGTTTTCTAGAATTCATGTCCATTGAGTCACGATGCTATCTAACCGTCTTATCCTCTGCAGCCCCCTTCTCCTTACTTACCTACCTAATTATTTATCTAAGTACTCCTTTCAAGAATTTTCAAAAAGAACTGCAAATTAAGCCCAGATAAAGCAAAAAGAAGGAAATAAGCAAGAAAAGAGTGGACTAAAATCAGAAAATAATGCTCAATATTAAAATAAGTGAGGTAAGAATTAAGTAATTTGATAACCTTATCAAAAATTGATAAACTCTAGCAAGGCTGATAGATAAAGCAGAAATTAATATGTACAATTAAGAGTGAATTATAAACTTGGACCATAATTTTTGTGAACATGGAAAAAGCATGAGAAGATATTATTCAAAACAACATAAAAATTTAAAGTAAAGTGGAAAACTTCATAGAAAAAGCATAAAATACAAATACTGACTCAATAATAAATAGAGAAATCTAGATAATTCTATTATCTATTGAGGACACTAAAGCTGTAACTAAAAGCTTTTTTACAAAAAAAATATGCAGAAACAGGTGACTTCACCAGTGAGCTTTCCCAAACACTTACACAAGAAATAACAGCAGTCTTTCTCATGTTCTGTTACAGAAATTAAAGAAAAACAGGGAAATTTCCACACCGATTATGAAGCAAAATGACTGAATGCCACAATATGACAAGGACATGACAAAAAGGCAACACTGGAAAGCTAGAAGCCCATTGCGCACATGAAAACATATTTTAAAAATCTAGCAAAGGGGACCTAGAAAGGTATAAAGAGGAAAACAAACTGAAATCATGTGATTGTTTATTTCTGGAAGCATTTCTTTCGTTTTTTTTTTTTTAAACACTTGATATTCCACTATGATTTTCTTCATTATGTAATTAAAAAAGCAAATTCATAAAGTCATTTCAGTGCCTGTAAAAAATGCACACAGTGAAATTCAAAGCTAGCAATTATATAACATTAACAAACCATGAGGGAAAGAGGGCTGCCTCTGTCTTGTAAGGATTGTTGAACAACAGGAGAAAAAATATACATTGTGTGCCTGTGTGCTTAACTGCTCAGTCATGTCCGTGGTTCTCTGTGACCCCATGAATTGTAGCCTACCAAGCTCCTCTGTCCATGGGATTTCCCAGACAAGAAAACTGGAGTGGGTTGCCATGTCCTACTCCAGCATACCTTCCCCACTCCAGGATCAAAACTGCATTTCCTGAGGCTCCTGTGTTGGCAGGCAGATTCTTTACCACTCTGCCACTTGGGAAGCCCATTATACATCATAGTTAATGGTAAATTACTAAAAATGCTTCTTCTATCATCTAAAATGAAACAAGGATGCTTTCCTCACCTCTTCTGTTCAGAACTGTATAAGAGGTCGTGGAGAGAGCCATAAAAGCATGGAATGGGAATGAAAGGCATTCAGATTTTAAAGTAAGAAATGAAATGTGATTTTTAGAAAATCCAATAGAATGTGAATCTATAGGAATTGAATGCATAACTTTAGCACAAATGTCAATATAAATCCAGCATAAAAGTTTGCTTCTATGCACTAACAGCAAATAAATACAAAATGAAATGTAAAACTGACACTACTTACATTATAAAGCATGAAATAACTGCATACATCTAACAAAGATGTGCACTCCTATAAACAGAAAACTACAAGACACAGATGAGATGAATTAAAGCAAAGCTGAATAAATGCAAAGAGACACAGCAGTTATTGGGAAATTTAATATGTAAAGACTCAGGGTCTCCATGATACATTGGTCTAAACGTTTGGTGCCATTCCAGTGTAAATTCTAGAAGTGAGTTTGTATGTTTTTATTTATTTATTTATTTGCCAACATTGGCATACTCATTTTTTAAAAAAATTACCAGAATTTAAGGGTCAAGAATAACCAAGATAACCTTGAATAAGATGAACCAAGTTGAAACATGTGTGAATTATTATGTAGGTAGAATCATGAAGACCATGTAGTATTGGCACAGGGATAAATAAATAGGTGGAACAGAATAGAAAGCCTCTAAATATTGTCATTTGATGGATGACAATCACATCTCTGCCCTGAAGCACAGAAAAGATATTTTTATAAGAAATGATACTATTGGATATGCTGCTGCTGCTGGTAAGTCACTTCAGTCGTGTCCAACTCTGTGCAACCCCATAGACAGCAGCCCACCAGGCTCCCCCATCCCTGGGATTCTCCAGGCAAGAACACTGGAGTGTGTTGCCATTTCCTTCTCCAATGCATGAAAGTGAAAAGTGAAAGTGAAGTTGCTCAGTTGTGTCGGGTTCTTAGCCACCGCATGGACTGCAGCCCACCAGGCTCCTCCGTCCATGGGATTTTCCAGGAAAGAGTACTGGAGTGGAGTGCCATTGCCTTCTCTGACTATTGGATATAAATGATACTAGTTGGATATTCATTTGTAAAGAATTTTGACAAGTGAAATTATATATAGATATCTCTTCCAGTAACTTCAGTAAGTTTTTATTAAACAGTATTTAAAAAAAAGACTAACCATAAAGGAAAATACCAATGAATTATACTAAACTGATGCTTTTTATCGTAAAAGAAACTCCAGTAAATGAATGAAAATTCTATCTAGAGAGTGGGATGTGATAATAGTAACACTTATATTTAACAAAAGACACAGGAAGAGAATATATAAAGAACTCCTGTAAACAGTAGATCACTTATTACCAGTATAGGCAACAGAAGATTTACCTATGGCCAATAGATGCGTTCAAATGCTGACTTCTCTAATTGTTAGAGTAAGGCAGATTAAGCCCCATCAAAATGCCTTAAATTTCAATACTGAAAATACCAGTTGTTCATGAGGATGAGAAGCAGCTGCTGAGAAGCACAAACTCATATATATGTGAGAGAGAAGTTGTCACAACCACTTTGGAGAAGTTTCACAGTTTCTGCTAAATCTGAAATTGTGCCCACTTTCTGGGACAGCTTTCTCTGCTGCTCAAAAGTACCCCAAAGAAAACAATTTGTCAGGCATAAGATATTCATGCATGTGCCCATAAAAAATAATTCAGAGTGTCCCCAAACTGGAAATAAATAAAGCTTCAAATAAATGTTGGGTATCCATACAATGGGATATATTCATCAATGAGAAAGGGTTAACATCTGCTATAATAGCATTGCATGAGTAAATCTTGGGAACAATTTTGCTCTGAGAAAGCCACATATCGGAGTAGACATTTATGATTTCCTTTATACAGAATTTACACTTGAAAAAACTTACCACTAGAGGAAAGGTAGCTTACTCACTACTTGTGTGGAAAGGGTGCTACACCCCATGTTTACAGGGCTTCATCTGGATTATGGTAACAGGAGGTTGTTCACTTTGAAAAATTCATTGAGTCAAAATATGTGATATACAACATAAAGTTTGCTTTACAAAAGATTATGTGGCTTCTGAGCTGACAAGGGGAGGATACAAATATGAGATGGGAGTTACTGCAAAATGTGGATGAGTGAAGACAACCTGGAGTACTGTTTTAATGTTGGTTGTTGTTGAGTTGCTAAGTCCTGTCTGGCTCTTTGTAACCCCATGGACTGCAGCATGCCAGAATCCCCTGTCCTTCACTATCTCTCAGAGTTTGTTCAAACTCATGTCCATTGAGCCAGTGATGCCATCCAGCCACCTCATCCTCTGTTGTCCCCTTCTCCTCCTCCCTTCAGTCTTTCCTAGCATCAAGATCTTTCACAACGAGTCAGCTATTCACATCAGGTAGCCAAAGTATTGGAGTTTCAGCTTCAGCATCAATGAATATTCAGGGTTGATTTTCTTTAGGATTGATTGGTTTGATATCCTTGTTCTCCAAGGAACTCTTAAGAGTCTTCTCCAGAGACTGACCATGAACCATAGTTCAATAAATTCAGTTCAGTCACTCAGTCATGTCAGACTCTTTGCAACCCCATGGATTGAAGCACACCAGGCCTCCCTGTCCATTGCCAAATCCCAGAGTTTACTCAAACTCATGTCCATTGAATTGGTGATGCCATCCAACTCATCCTCTGTCGTCCCCTTCTTCTCCTGCCTTCAGTCTTTCCCAGTATCAGGGTCTTTTCCAATGAGTCAGTTCTTCACATCAGGTGGCCAAAATACTGGAGTTTCAGCTTCAGCATCAGTCCTTCCAATGAATATTCAGGACTGATCTCCTTTAGGATAGACTGTTTGGATCTCTGTGCTGTCCAACAGATTCTCAAGAGTGTTCTCCAGCACCACAGTTCAAAAACATAAGTTCCTCAGCATTCAGCTTTCTTTATAGTCCAACTTTCACATCCATACATGACCACTGGAAAAACCAAAGCTTTGATTAGACAGATGTTTGTTGTCAAAGTAATGTCTCTGCTTTTTAATATGCTATCTAAGTTGGTCATAACTTTTCTTCCAAGGTGCATGTGTCTTTTAATTTCATGGCTGCAGTCACCATTTGCAGTGATTTTAGAGCCCGGCAAAATAAAGTCTGTCACTGTTTCCACTGTTTCCCCATGTATTTGCCATGAAGTCATGGGACCAGAGGCCGTGATCTTAGTTTTCTAAATGTTGAGTTTTAACCTAACTTTTTCACTCTCGTTTTTCACTTTCATCAAGAGGTTCTCTAGTTCTTCACTTTCTGCCATAAGGGTGGTGTCATCTGCATATCTGAGGTTGTTGATATTTCTCCTGGAAATTTTGACTTCAGCTTTTGGTTCATCCAGCCCAGCATTTCTCATGATGTACTCTGCATAGAAGTTAAATAAGCAGAGTGACAATAAACAACCTTGACATACTCCTTTCCTGATTTGGAACCAGTCTGTTGTTCCATGTCCAGTTCTAACTGTTCCTTTCTGACCTGCATACAGATTTCTTAGGAGGCATGTTGGGTGGTCTGGTATTCCCATCTCTTTAAGAATTTTCCAGAGTTTGTTGTGGTCCACATAGTCAAAGGCTTTGGCATAGTCAATAAAGCAGAAGTAGATGTTTTTCTGGAGATGTCTCTTGCTTTTTTGATGATCCAGCAGATGTTGGCAATTTGGTCTCTGGTTCCTCTGCCTTTTCTAAATCCAGCTTGAACATCTGGAAGTTCATGGTTCATGTACTGTTGAAGCCTGACTTGGAGAATTTTGAGCATTACTTTGCTAGCGTGTGATAGGTATGCAATTGTGCAGTAGTTTGAGTATTCTTTGGCATTGCCTTTCTTTGGGATTGGAATGAAAACTGACCCTTTCCAGTCCTGTGGGCACTGCTGAGTTTTCCAAATTTGCTGACATATTGAGTGCAGCACTTTCACAGCATCATCTTTTAGGATTTGAAATAGCCTAACTGGAATTCCTTCACCTCCACTAGCTTTGTTCATAGTGATGCTTCCTAAGACCTTCTGAACACAGTGCTAATGATTACCTTGGTGAGAGCATTTTTTTTTTTTTTTCCTATTTCAAGTGGTCAAAGGTGAAAGCCAGATTGGGAGGCTTTAATAGAGCATGCATGGGAAGAGAGAAATTGAAAATGGACAAGTATAGACAGCTCTGCCTAGAGGTGTTACTGCAGAAGGGAGCAGGCAAATTTAGAGATGTTAGGTTGAGGCTTGACTTTTTATTTACTCTTTAGGATCAGAAAACGCAGTATGCCATTGCTTCATTCCCTCTTGGCAGTTACGCCAACTGTGTGTACATATTAAACCTTTCGTATAGACACATCCGTGTTTCTGAACCGTTTGTCTGTGATATACCTTGTGTACATGTGCATGTCCCATAACACAGAGCTGCTGAAGATTCCAGTTCAAGGTCACAAGCTTCCTTCAGCCCTCCCACCTTGTTCTTATTTGTAAATTCATTCTCCAGCAGCAGCAAACCCAGTTCTTATCTACAACGTGCTTGCTGATTTGTTGAATTTCAATATACGTGTAAAGTTTCAGGACTGTTGGTTCACATCTCTTGAGAAACGCAGTGTTAATTAAGCAACGTCATCCAGGTGAAGCTGGTTTTTACTTTTAGCTGGCCAGGGTCCGGTCAAAATATTGTTTCTACTCGCATCCACCAACTTCCCTTTAATGATGTTATTTATCTTGTGTGAGAGTTGGGCACTCACATTTGTTAATGGCTATGTTTCATTTTTGGTTCACTTCATAGGCTGCTTGTCTTTAATTACTCATTTAAGTCAAGTACGTAAAAGATGCTATAACTTGGCATGTTCCTATGGTTGTAGGAGTCAGAGCTATACAGAAAAAATACACTCAGAGAAGTATTTCTACTTTTCATTTGTTTTCTGCCCACTTCTGATAGATAACCAATTGTTATACTTTCTGATTTTTCCTTCCTACATTTCTCTTAATGACACGAGCAGATATATGTATGCTTATTCTATTAATACTTTTTTTGTAGCAATAGATACTATGCAATAAGTGCTCTTTTTGTGCTTTGTTTCACTGAACATTTGGCTCTGATCAAATCACTTCATATTAGTTTATGAAGATCTTTTCTTAACTTCTGAATAGTGTTCCATTATGGAAATGCAGCGTAGCTCATCAGCTATTCAAACACCTTCCCTTATAGGGGAATTCAGGTTGTTTCCCATGCTTTGCGACTGCCATGGACAGCCTTGTGCATCTGTATTTTTATCTTCTTGATGGTGTATCTTCAGGGTTGATTCCTAGAAGTAGGATCACTGGGTCAGAAGTTAAGTGCTGATGTTGATTTATTGCCTAGTTGGCAGGTTTCTTTAGTTATTGAGATAAGTTCAGACAATTGGCTTTCTCATCAGTAATGTGTGGAAGAGCTATTTTCTCACAGCCTCCTGGGCAGAATGTGTTGTCATATAATTTTTAAGGATTTGAATCAGTCTGATAGGTGAGAAATGCTATCTTAGTGTTATTTTAATTTCTTTGAAAATGAGTGAATTTGTTCATATGTTTGAAGGCCATTATTATCTGTTTTTGTGAACTGTCTTCCCATTACATTTTCTTTTGGGTTTTTAGTTCTTTGTCCACAGTGTAAGAGTTCTTTGTATATTAGGGATCTTAGCGTTTTGCCTACAATATATGTTGAGAGTATCTCCTCCCACAGTGTAACTTATCTTCTGATTTTGTTTGTGGCATTTTTGTCATTTATTTTAATGCTCTTCGACATAGCTAAGTTTATCCATTTTTTCTTTTCTGGGCTGTATATTTTCATTTATTGTTAGAAAACGATTTCCTATACCAATGTTAAAGAGGAATTTATTTCTGTTATTTTCTAGTGCTTGCTTGGTTGCAGTTTTCACATGTGGATCCACTTGGGACTTACTCTTATAGATAATTTGAAATAAGGACCTAATTTTATATCTTTACAGATGACTACCCATTTGCCCCAACACCATGACACCATGAATGAGATAGCCCATATTCACCTCCGTGATTTGAGATGCCACTTTGGTTATATTCCATACTTGGCGTATGCTGCTGCTGCTGCTGCTAAGTGGCTTCAGTCGTGCCCGATTCTGTACGACCCCATAGACGGCAGCCCACCAGGCTCCCCCATCCCTGGGATTCTCCAGGCAAGAATACTGGAGTGGGTTGCCATTTCCTTTTCCAATGCATGAAAGTGAAAAGTGAACGGATTAGGTCTATTTCTGGACCTTCTCTTTAACTACACTTGTCTTTCTTTCGGTTCATGTACCATAACATTTTAGAAATGGAGACGTCTTGTCTGACTGTCCAGCAGGGCTGGTTCTCCCCGAGTTTTTTCCTTCAGTGCTTATTTGGCCATTCTGTTACGTTTGTTATTCTTTATGAACTTTATATCCATTGATCTAACTCCATAAAGTAGCTTGTAGATATTTTTATTGGGCCTGCATTGAGGTTAATTGAGACAGAGCTGGCAACCTTATAATTTTGAATTGTCCTCTTCTAGAACAGGGAATATCTTTCCATTTGTTCAGATCTGTTCTTGTCTTCCAAGAATTCTTTTAGTTTTTTACTATTTAGACTTTGTACAATTCTTGTTAGTTTTTCCTAAGGTTTTGTCTTCTTGGTTGTTACTTTAAATGTACTTTTCTCTACCATCATGTTTTAAACCTCTTTATATAAAGGCTGTGAATTTTTTTCTGTCAATTTTATTGTCTGCTACTGCACTGAGTTATTTTAATGTTGTGTGAGTTTTGTGATGGACACTCTGGGATTTCATAGGTACACTCATGTCATCAGCAGTTGAGACAGTATCACTGTTCCCTTACATATTTTTATGTCTCTGACTAACTTTTTTTGTCCAGTGATATCAGCTAATACCTTATACGGCTAAATCCTAGTGGTTATAGTGGGCATCCTTATCTTATTTCTAATATCACTTGTAACACCAGCAGTGCTTTTTTCTCCAAAATATCAGATAAGACACTAGCTTTAGGATTAAGATATAAATATACATACCCATACATATTAATATATGTATACACATATATCCATATGTATATCTATCTATATATACAACTATGTAATAATATATATTATCATGTTAGAAAGTATGCCACAATTCTTATTTTCATTTTGTTTTTATCTTAAATAAGTATTAAGTTTTGGTAAAGGGTCTCTCTATATCTATGGAGATGATAATATATTTTTTTGCTTATATTTGTTAATACTGTGTATCATATTACTGGATTTCTAATATTGACCTAAACATTAATCCTGGAATGCAAGTTGATCATGGAACATTATTCTTTCAGTGACAAGGGATTTGCTAGGATTTTGCTTAGGATTTTTACATTGGCATTCATGAAGGATACTGGTCTGTAGCTTTGCTTCTCTGTACCTGCTTTATCTGGGTTAGGTATCCCCATCATATTTGCCTTTTAAAAAGAACCACAAATATTCCCCTTTAATATTCTAGAATAATTTATAGGATACTGGGAACAAATTTGCTCTACGTTTTGGTAGAAGTTCGCTGATAAACTCTCCAAACTGGTGTTTATTGTAGAGACATTCCTTCATAGTTTTCTTTATGTCTTCTCTGGAAATCAGTCTGTTTAACCTTCCAAATATTGTAATTTCTCAGGAAATTCCCTCTGGGACACATCAAATTAATTTACATAGAAATAATCAAAATAGTCCATGATTTTTTAAAAATATTTTCATTTTCAACAGTTACTTCTACCTTGTCATTTCTTATTTTTTATATTTGTGTTTTCTACTTTTCCCCCTTGATTAAGTTAGCTAGTGGTTTGTATATTTTGCTGTTTTAGTAATTAATTTATTAATAAAATACACTGTTTTATATTATCTTCCCCATTAATTTGTATATTTATTTTTATTATTTTTCCTTATGCTCTCTTTGGCTTGTCATTTTTTTGCATTATTTTGACTTGAGAGTTTAATTTTACTTTTAGCCTTTCATTTTATTGATGAAGTATGTAGGCAGTACATTTTCCTCTGATTATTTTTTAAAATTCATCTTGTAGATTCTGATAAATACCGTATCCTGGACAAAATTTTTAACATTCTATAAGTTTTACTGTTATTCCTCCCTTGCATCCAGAAGATATTTAATAATGTAATGAAAATAAATAGAGCAGCTTTGCGTTATTTTTGTTAGTACCTCTCTATTACTGCATTTGTGACCAGAGAGGGCTGTTTGTAATATTTCTTTTTTTTTTTTTCTAATTTTATTTTATTTTTAAACTTTACATAATTGTATTAGTTTTGCCAAATATCAAAATGAATCCGCCACAGGAGGGTTCGGGATGGGGAACACATGTAATATTTTTAATTAATGAAAATTACCTACATTTTCTCTGTTACAGATCCAATTTTAAATGTGCTTGCTGTACATTTAAAATGTAGAATTCAATATGTATTTATAAGACCTACTCTGATGACAGGGTTGTGTAAATCTTTTACATCCTTAGTTATTGTTTGTACAGTTGAAATCTTGAGCTAAAAATAGTATGTTCAAGTCTCCTGTGAGCGTGTTTCCAAGTCTCCTTACATTGCCCGCAACATCGCATGTCCAGTGCATTTCGCTGTTTCTTCTGGGGACACACATGGGCACCTTTGCCCAGCAGGTGCCAAAACTCCAGACCCCCAAAAGGAAAGCAGGCACTTGTTATAAATCATTCATTTGTACACAGAAGCCACAGTGTGGCCACATTTTTCATTTAGTGAAAGTTCCACCCCCATGGAAGGAATTCAGATTCCTAATAGAATGCCCAGTTGCCAGGCTAGGAAAGGAGGTCTTTCTCTGGCAACAGTGTTACGAGGCCATCACACTGGGGCAGCTCAGGGGTCTCTGCCGACTTGAAACCAGAATTAGGGTCAGCCTAAGGAGAACGTGAAGCTTAAGAACAGACGTCCAGCTGTGCTTCCCAAATGCAGCCAAAGCTCCATCCCATCAAACGGTTGCTCTGCTTCATTTTTGCTTCTGTGTCTTTTCTGTAAAAACCTTATCTGTAAAAACCTTATCTGTAGCTTGTTCCAGGAATGCTCCTAACCTCATGTGGCTTGATGCTGCCAGATTTGAATGGATTTTGCTGAGATGAACTCTTATACATTTTAATGTGCCTCAGTTTACCTTGTAACACCAACTTGGTTGTGGCATAGTATTTTCTAGTTAATGAGGACCGGAAATTTCTGCTTAAGTTTTTGAAATATTGGGACTTCCTGGGTGGCCCAGGTGGTAAAGAATCTGCCTGCAATGCAGGAGACGTGGGTTCAGTCCCTGGGTCAGGAAGATCCCCTGGAGAAGGGAATAGCCACCCACTCCAGTATTCTTGCCTGGAGAATTCCATGGACAGAGACCTGTCAGGCTACAGTCCATGGGGTTGCAAAGAGTTGGACATGACTGAGCGACAAACACACGTAAAGTATTGAAAGCCTTCTAATGAAGTTACATAAATTTGACGAAACTTAGTAGTACATAATAAGTTTGCTTCTGTGATGATTCAAAGGCACATCAAGATCTGATTTATCTGAGAACTTTTTAAGGTCAATTTTATTGCAGTAAAATTTGAATTCAATAACATTTTCCATTTTTAGGTGCATAGTGCTATGAATTTTGACCAGTGTAGACAGTTCTGTAGCCATCATGCTGATTAAGATTTAGAATGTTTCAGTCACACCAAAAATGATTCTCCTTCTCTGAAATAAATCACCTCCTGCCACCAGTAGCTCCTGACAACCATTGATCTGAGCTCTGTCCCTGTGAGTTGGCAGAGTCCAGAATGTCATATAATTGAATTTATATAGTATGTGTCCCTATGAATCTGGCTTCTTTCACTTAGCATAAAGCTTTGGGGATTCATCCATGTTGTTACATGTCAGTTACTGATTCCTTATTATCCCTGAACTTTCAAAAGTACCATATCTGTTTAACCACTCACCACAGAATGGCCAGTAGGTAGTATTCAGTCTTTGGCAATTACAGAGAAAGCTGCGGTAGCCACTCATATGTCTTTCCTGGACATGTTTATTCATTTATCTTAGGTGATACCCAAGAGTAGGACTGCTGGGTCTTGTGGTAAATGTATTTTTAACTTTATAAAAAATTACCAAGTTATTTTTCTATTTTATAACCATTTTAACTCCTACCATTAATATTTGAGAGTTTTCATCACTCCATATCTTTCCAGTGAGCTATGTTTTTAGGACTTCCCCTCTATTTTAATTGGTGTGTGACAGTTGGTCATCTTGATTTTGCGTTGCCTTTCCCTATTAGGGGCAACTATCATTTCCTATGTTTACTTACTATTTGTATCTCTTCTTCAATGAAGTGTCTATGTAAATTTTTTGCCAATTTTTAAATGAAACACTGGCTTTCTCAATCTGAGTTGTGGAAGAACTTTATACAATCAAATAAAGCCCCTTATTACCTATATGTTTACAAATATTTCATCCCTGTCTGTTGTTTGTCTTTTCATTTTCTTAATACTATCTTTTGAAAAGCTAAAAGTTTTAATTTTGATAGTTATACCAAATTGTCATACATAAATCACACATTCTCCTCTGATTTTTCCTAGAAGTTTTATAACTTTATATTAGATCTATGATCTACTATTTCAATGTAGTTTATGAATTTACTTTGAGTTATGGACCAAAGTTAATGACTCCTCCTTCCTTTTTTATCAAAAAATAAAAAAAACAAAGATGACACATTTGATTTAAAACTATCCTTCCTGTATTGAATGTCTAACCACCTTTATCCAAACATTTCACCATATGTTTATATATTTCCATTTAGATTGTGTTTCATTGGTACATAAATCATGTGCCCAATATCACATTGTCTGGATTATTGTAGTGTTTTGGCAACTTGAACATCAGATTGTGTAAATCTTCCAATGTGGTTCTTCTTGCTCAGAATTATCTTGGCTAGTCTAGGTCCTTGTATTTTTCAATGTGTGTTCTAGAATCAGTTTACTGAAATCTACTGAAAAATTACAAGAAATTTTGATCATTATTGCATTTTTTTTGACATTTCCATGTTTTTTTTTAAATTTTATTTTATTTTTAAACTTTACAATATTGTATTAGTTTTGCCAAATATCGAAATGAATCCGCCACAGGTATACCTGTGTTCCCCATCCTGAACCCTCCTCCCTCCTCCCTCCCCATACCCTCCCTCTGGGTTGTCCCAGTGCACCAGCCCCAAGCATCCAGTATCGTGCATCGAACCTGGACTGGCAACTCGTTTCATACATGATATTATACATGTTTCAATGCCATTCTCCCAAATCTCCCCACCCTCTCCCCCTCCCACAGAGTCCATAAGACTGATCTATACATCAGTGTCTCTTTTGCTGTCTCGTACACAGGGTTATTGTTACCATCTTTCTAAATTCCATATATATGCGTTAGTATACTGTATTGGTGTTTTTCTTTCTGGCTTACTTCACTCTGTATAATAGGCTCCAGTTTCATCCACCTCATTAGAACTGATTCAAATG
>NW_011495053.1:2079606-2082095 GCF_000754665.1 Bison bison bison | reverse complement strand
TCCTCCCTCCTCCCTCCCCATACCCTCCCTCTGGGTTGTCCCACGTGCACCAGCCCCAAGCATCCAGTATCGTGCATCGAACCTGGACTGGCAACTCGTTTCATACATGATATTATACATGTTTCCAATGCCATTCTCCCAAATCTCCCCACCCTCTCCCCCTCCCACAGAGTCCATAAGACTGATCTATACATCAGTGTCTCTTTTGCTGTCTCGTACACAGGGTTATTGTTACCATCTTTCTAAATTCCATATATATGCATTAGTATACTGTATTGGTGTTTTTCTTTCTGGCTTACTTCACTCTGTATAATAGGCTCCAGTTTCATCCACCTCATTAGAACTGATTCAAATGTATTCTTTTTAATGGCTGAGTAATATTACTGCATTTAATCTGTAAATAAATTTGGGGAGAAGAGATATCCTTACATCGAGTCTTCCAATTCCTAAATTTAGTATTTGTTTTTTACTTACTTTTTATATTTACATCGTTAAGTTTAGATAATTTTCAGTATATGAATCTTGCACATATTTTGTTAAATTGACCCCTAAATATTTCATATATTTGATACAAATGATGGTGCTCTCTTGTTTAGATTTCCATTTCCAACTATCTGTTACTATTATCAAGCAATATAGTTGAATTGGTATATATTGACCTTGAATCTCATGCCCTATCTTAGCTCACATCTTAGCTATAGTTCTGTTTTGCAGCTTTTATATATTTTTTCCTATGTTTGCAGTCCTGTCAGCTTCAAATTATGTTTCTTGCTCTAATTTCTATGTCTTTTATCTATTTTATTACCTTATTTTTCCTGTAACCTGGTTAGGGTCATGTTATTTCCTGATCCTAGGACTCATGCATTCAGTCTTTTCTCCATCAGTTATAGTATCATCCTAGTATTTGATAATTTATTTGTAGATACTCTTTTTCAGGTTGAAGAAGTTCTGAGTTTCTTGAAAGTTTTTAATCAAGAATTGGCATTGAATTTTGTCAAAAGCCTCTTCTGAATCAATTAAGATGATCAAATGAGCTTTGTTTTTTGAAATGCAATCAGAATACACACATACACAACAACAAGGTCATTCATTTTGGACTCTTATTGTAGTGAACAACTCTTTATCCCATGGTTTTGTGCTAAAATATGCTGGTTGTCTGGGAAAGAGGAATTAGAAAAATAAAAGTTTTTCCCCTAACTTCAAACTTCTCTTTTTTATGGTATATATATATATATATTTTTTTTTTTCCTACATTAAACTGCAAGGCTTATACTGAAAAACTCCCACTGTGTGTTTAACAATTTAATTCTCTATTGGCTATTGTACATGGATGAACAACTTCAAATAACTGTTCAATAATAAATAGAGTCAGTTCTAAAACTGTACTGATCAATATTTTTCTCTAAATAGTTCAAGAATCACTTTGGAACTTGAGATAAAGTTGTAACCAATTATCATCATTGCAGTATATATGTGTTAGTTCAAGTTAATGGTGAATATTATTTACAGAAATGTAAGTGTATGAATAGAGTAGCCATCATGGTCAACAAAAGAGTCCTAAATGCAGTACTTGGAAGCAACCTCAAAAACAACAGAATGATCTCTGTTCATTTCCAAGGCAAACCTTTCAATATCACAGTAATCCAAGTCTATGCCCCAACCAGTAACGCTGAAGAAGCTGAAGTTGAATGGTTCTATGAAGACCTACAAGAACTTTTAGAACTAACACTCAAAAGAGATGTCCTTTTCATTATAGGGGACTGGAATGCAAAAGTAGGAAGTCAAGAAACACCTGGAGTAACAGGCAAATTTGGCCTTGGAATACGGAATGAAGCAGGGCAAAGACTAATAGACATTTGCCAGAAGAACACACTGATCATAGCAAACACCCTCTTCCAACAACACAAGAGAAGACTCTACACATGGACATCACCAGATAGTCAACACCGAAATCAGATTGATTATGTTCTTTGCAGCCAAAGATGGAGAAGCTCTGTACAGTCAGCAAAAACAAGACTGGGAGCTGACTGTGGCTCAGATCATGAGCTCCTTATTGCCAAATTCAGACTTAAATTGAAAAAAGTAGGGAAAACCACTAGACCATTCAAGTAGGACCTATCTAATCCCTTATGATTATACAGTAGAAGTGAGAAATAGATTTAAGGGACTAGATCTGATAGATAGAGTGCCTGATGAACTATGGACTGAGGTTCGTGACATTGTACAGGAGACAGGGATCAAGACCATCCCCATGGAAAAGAAATGCAAAAAAGCAAAATGGCTGTCTGGGGAGGCCTTACAAATAGCTGAGAAAAGAAGAGAAGTGAAAAGCAAAGGAGAAAAGGAAAGATATAAGCATCTGAATGCAGTTCCAAAGAATAGCAAGAAGAGATAAGAAAGCCTTCCTCAGCGATCAATGCAAAGAAATAGAGGAAAACAACAGAATGGGAAAGACTAGAAATCTCTTCAAGAAAATCAGAGATACCAAG